>NC_034194.2:45370862-45418362 GCF_002021735.2 Oncorhynchus kisutch
CTAGACCAGTTAACCCACTGTTCCTAGACCAGTTAACCCACTGTTCCTAGACCAGTTAACCCACTGTTCCTAGACAGTTAACCCACTGTTTCTAGACCAGTTAACCCACTGTTCCTAGACCAGTTAACCCACTGTTCCTAGACCAGTTACCCACTGTTCCTAGACCAGTTAACCCACTGTCCTAGGCCAGTTAACCACTGTTCCCAGACCAGTTAACCCACTGTTCCTAGACCAGTTAACCCACTGTTCCTAGACCAGTTAACCACTGTTCCTAGGCCAGTTAACCCACTGTTCCTAGACCAGTTAACCCACTGTTCCCAGACCAGTTAACCCACTGTTCCTAGACCAGTTAACCACTGTTCCTAGACCAGTTAACCCACTGTTCCTAGGCCAGTTAACCCACTGTTCCCAGACCAGTTAACCCACTGTTCCTAGACCAGTTAACCACTGTTCCTAGACCAGTTAACCCACTGTTCCAGACCAGTTAACCCACTGTTCCTAGACCAGTTAACCCACTGTTCCTAGACCAGTTAACCTACTGTTCCTAGACCAGTTAACCCACTGTTCCTAGACCAGTTAACCCACTGTTCCTAGACCAGTTAACCCACTGTTCCTAGACCAGTTAACCCACTGTTCCTAGGCCAGTTAACCACTGTTCCGACCAGTTAACCCACTGTTCCCAGACCAGTTAACCCACTGTTCCTAGACCAGTTAACCCACTGTTCCCAGACCAGTTAACCCACTGTTCCTAGACCAGTTAACCCACTGTTCCCAGACCAGTTAACCCACTGTTCCTAGACCAGTTAACCACTGTTCCCAGACCAGTTAACCCACTGTTCCCAGACCAGTTAACCCACTGTTCCTAGACCAGTTAACCCACTGTTCCTAGGCAGTTAACCACTGTTCCAGACCAGTTAACCCACTGTTCCCAGACCAGTTAACCCACTGTTCCTAGACCAGTTAACCCACTGTTCCCAGACCAGTTAACCCACTGTTCCTAGACCAGTTAACCCACTGTTCCCAGACCAGTTAACCCACTGTTCCTAGACCAGTTAACCCACTGTTCCCAGACCAGTTAACCCACTGTTCCTAGACCAGTTAACCCACTGTTCCCAGACCAGTTAACCCACTGTTCCTAGACCAGTTAACCCACTGTTCCTAGACCAGTTAACCCACTGTTCCTAGACCAGTTAACCCACTGTTTCTAGACCAGTTAACCCACTGTTCCTAGACCAGTTAACCCACTGTTCCTAGACCAGTTAACCCACTGTTCCTAGACCAGTTAACCCACTGTTCCTAGCCAGTTAACCCACTGTTCCTAGACCAGTTAACCCACTGTTCCCAGACCAGTTAACCCACTGTTCCCAGACCAGTTAACCCACTGTTCCTAGACCAGTTAACCCACTGTTCCCAGACCAGTTAACCCACTGTTCCTAGACCAGTTAACCCACTGTTCCCAGACCAGTTAACCCACTGTTCCTAGACCAGTTAACCCACTGTTCCTAGACCAGTTAACCCACTGTTCCTAGACCAGTTAACCCACTGTTCCTAGACCAGTTAACCCACTGTTCCTAGACCAGTTAACCCACTGTTCCTAGACAGTTAACCCACTGTTCCTAGACCAGTTAACCCACTGTTCCTAGGCCAGTTAACCACTGTTCCTAGACCAGTTAACCCACTGTCCCAGACCAGTTACCCACTGTTCCTAGACCAGTTAACCCACTGTTCCCAGACCAGTTAACCCACTGTTCCTAGACCAGTTAACCCACTGTTCCCAGACCAGTTAACCCACTGTTCCTAGACCAGTTAACCCACTGTTCCTAGACCAGTTAACCCACTGTTCCTAGACCAGTTAACCCACTGTTCCTAGACCAGTTAACCCACTGTTCCTAGACCAGTTAACCCACTGTTCCTAGACCAGTTAACCCACTGTTCCTAGACCAGTTAACCCACTGTTCCTAGACCAGTTAACCCACTGTTCCTAGACCAGTTAACCCACTGTTCCTAGACAGTTAACCCACTGTTCCTAGACCAGTTAACCCACTGTTCCTAGACCAGTTAACCCACTGTTCCTAGGCCAGTTAACCCACTGTTCCCAGACCAGTTAACCCACTGTTCCCAGACCAGTTAACCCACTGTTCCTAGACCAGTTAACCCACTGTTCCCAGACCAGTTAACCCACTGTTCCTAGACCAGTTAACCCACTGTTCCCAGACCAGTTAACCCACTGTTCCTAGACCAGTTAACCCACTGTTCCTAGACCAGTTAACCCACTGTTCCCAGACCAGTTAACCCACTGTTCCTAGACCAGTTAACCCACTGTTCCTAGACCAGTTAACCCACTGTTCCTAGACCAGTTAACCCACTGTTCCTAGACCAGTTAACCCACTGTTCCTAGACCAGTTAACCCACTGTTCCTAGACCAGTTAACCCACTGTTCCTAGACCAGTTAACCCACTGTTCCTAGACCAGTTAACCCACTGTTCCTAGACCAGTTAACCCACTGTTCCTAGACCAGTTAACCCACTGTTTCTAGACCAGTTAACCCACTGTTCCTAGACCAGTTAACCCACTGTTCCTAGACCAGTTAACCCACTGTTCCTAGACCAGTTAACCCACTGTTCCTAGACCAGTTAACCCACTGTTCCCAGACCAGTTAACCCACTGTTCCTAGACCAGTTAACCCACTGTTCCTAGACCAGTTAACCCACTGTTCCTAGACCAGTTAACCCACTGTTCCTAGACCAGTTAACCCACTGTTCCTAGACCAGTTAACCCACTGTTCCTAGACCAGTTAACCCACTGTTCCTAGACCAGTTAACCCACTGTTCCTAGACCAGTTAACCCACTGTTCCTAGACCAGTTAACCCACTGTTCCTAGACCAGTTAACCCACTGTTCCTAGGCCAGTTAACCCACTGTTCCCAGACCAGTTAACCCACTGTTCCCAGACCAGTTAACCCACTGTTCCTAGACCAGTTAACCCACTGTTCCCAGACCAGTTAACCCACTGTTCCTAGACCAGTTAACCCACTGTTCCCAGACCAGTTAACCCACTGTTCCTAGACCAGTTAACCCACTGTTCCTAGACCAGTTAACCCACTGTTCCCAGACCAGTTAACCCACTGTTCCTAGACCAGTTAACCCACTGTTCCTAGACCAGTTACCCACTGTTCCTAGACCAGTTAACCCACTGTTCCTAGACCAGTTAACCCACTGTTCCTAGACCAGTTAACCCACTGTTCCTAGACCAGTTAACCCACTGTTCCTAGACCAGTTAACCCACTGTTCCTAGACCAGTTAACCCACTGTTCCTAGACCAGTTAACCCACTGTTCCTAGACCAGTTAACCCACTGTTTCTAGACCAGTTAACCCACTGTTCCTAGACCAGTTAACCCACTGTTCCTAGACCAGTTAACCCACTGTTCCTAGACCAGTTAACCCACTGTTCCTAGGCCAGTTAACCCACTGTTCCCAGACCAGTTAACCCACTGTTCCCAGACCAGTTAACCCACTGTTCCTAGACCAGTTAACCCACTGTTCCCAGACCAGTTAACCCACTGTTCCTAGACCAGTTAACCCACTGTTCCCAGACCAGTTAACCCACTGTTCCTAGACCAGTTAACCCACTGTTCCCAGACCAGTTAACCCACTGTTCCCAGACCAGTTAACCCACTGTTCCTAGACCAGTTAACCCACTGTTCCTAGGCCAGTTAACCCACTGTTCCCAGACCAGTTAACCCACTGTTCCCAGACCAGTTAACCCACTGTTCCTAGACCAGTTAACCCACTGTTCCAGACCAGTTAACCCACTGTTCCTAGACCAGTTAACCCACTGTTCCAGACCAGTTAACCCACTGTTCCTAGACCAGTTAACCCACTGTTCCCAGACCAGTTAACCCACTGTTCCTAGACCAGTTAACCCACTGTTCCCAGACCAGTTAACCCACTGTTCCTAGACCAGTTAACCCACTGTTCCTAGACCAGTTAACCCACTGTTCCTAGACCAGTTAACCCACTGTTTCTAGACCAGTTAACCCACTGTTCCTAGACCAGTTAACCCACTGTTCCTAGACCAGTTAACCCACTGTTCCTAGACCAGTTAACCCACTGTTCCTAGGCCAGTTAACCACTGTTCCCAGACCAGTTAACCCACTGTTCCCAGACCAGTTAACCCACTGTTCCTAGACCAGTTAACCCACTGTTCCCAGACCAGTTAACCCACTGTTCCTAGACCAGTTAACCCACTGTTCCCAGACCAGTTAACCCACTGTTCCTAGACCAGTTAACCCACTGTTCCTAGACCAGTTAACCCACTGTTCCTAGACCAGTTAACCCACTGTTCCTAGACCAGTTAACCCACTGTTCCTAGACCAGTTAACCCACTGTTCCTAGACCAGTTAACCCACTGTTCCTAGACCAGTTAACCCACTGTTCCTAGACCAGTTAACCCACTGTTCCTAGACCAGTTAACCCACTGTTCCTAGACCAGTTAACCCACTGTTCCTAGACCAGTTAACCCACTGTTCCTAGACCAGTTAACCCACTGTTTCTAGACCAGTTAACCCACTGTTCCTAGACCAGTTAACCCACTGTTCCTAGACCAGTTAACCCACTGTTCCTAGACCAGTTAACCCACTGTTCCTAGGCCAGTTAACCACTGTTCCCAGACCAGTTAACCCACTGTTCCTAGACCAGTTAACCCACTGTTCCTAGACCAGTTAACCCACTGTTCCTAGGCCAGTTAACCCACTGTTCCTAGACCAGTTAACCCACTGTTCCCAGACCAGTTAACCCACTGTTCCTAGACCAGTTAACCCACTGTTCCTAGACCAGTTAACCCACTGTTCCTAGGCCAGTTAACCCACTGTTCCCAGACCAGTTAACCCACTGTTCCTAGACCAGTTAACCCACTGTTCCTAGACCAGTTAACCCACTGTTCCCAGACCAGTTAACCCACTGTTCCTAGACCAGTTAACCCACTGTTCCTAGACCAGTTAACCTACTGTTCCTAGACCAGTTAACCCACTGTTCCTAGACCAGTTAACCCACTGTTCCTAGACCAGTTAACCCACTGTTCCTAGACCAGTTAACCCACTGTTCCTAGGCCAGTTAACCCACTGTTCCTAGACCAGTTAACCCACTGTTCCCAGACCAGTTAACCCACTGTTCCTAGACCAGTTAACCCACTGTTCCTAGACCAGTTAACCCACTGTTCCTAGACCAGTTAACCCACTGTTCATAGACCAGTCTGTCTGTCTGTCTGTCTGTCAGCACAGAATACATACCCACAAACTCTCTCTGTCTGTCAGCACAGAATACATACCCACAAACTCTGTCTCTGTCTGTCTGTCTGTCTGTCTGTCAGCACAGAATACATACCCACAAACTCTGTCTCTGTCTGTCTCTGTCTGTCAGCACAGAATACATACCCACAAACTCTGTCTCTGTCTGTCTGTCTGTCTGTCTGTCTGTCTGTCTGTCTGTCTGTCTGTCTGTCTGTCTGTCTGTCTGTCTGTCAGCACAGAATACATACCCACAAACTCTGTCTCTGTCTGTCTGTCTGTCTGTCTGTCTGTCTGTCAGCACAGAATACATACCCACAAACTCTGTCTGTCTGTCTGTCTGTCTGTCTGTCTGTCTGTCTGTCTGTCTGTCTGTCTGTCTGTCTGTCTGTCTGTCTGTCTGTCTGTCTGTCTGTCTGTCTGTCTGTCTGTCTGTCTGTCTGTCTGTCTGTCTGTCTGTCTGTCTGTCTGTCTGTCTGTCTGTCGTCTGTCTGTCTGTCTGTCTGTCTGTCTGTCTGTCTGTCTGTCTGTCTGTCTGTCTGTCTGTCTGTCTGTCTGTCTGTCTGTCTGTCTGTCTGTCTGTCTGTTCTGTCTGTCTGTCTGTCTGTCTGTCTGTCTGTGTCTGTCTGTCTGTCTGTCTGTCTGTCTGTCTGTCTGTGTCTGTCTGTCTGTCTGTCGTCTGTCTGTCTGTCTGTCTGTCTGTCTGTCTGTCTGTCTGTCTGTCTGTCTGTCTGTCTGTCTGTCTGTCTGTCTGTCTGTGTCTGTCTGTCTGTCTGTCTGTCTGTCTGTCTGTCTGTCTGTCTGTCTGTCTGTCTGTCTGTCTGTCTGTCTGTCTGTCTGTCTGTCTGTCTGTCTGTCTGTCTGTCTGTCTGTCTGTCTGTCTGTCTGTCTGTCTGTCTGTCTGTCTGTCTGTGTCTGTCTGTCTGTCGTCTGTCTGTCTGTCTGTCTGTCTGTCTGTCTGTCTGTCTGTCTGTCTGTCTGTCTGTCTGTCTGTCTGTCTGTCTGTCTGTCTGTCTGTCTGTCTGTCTGTCTGTCTGTCTGTCTGTCTGTCTGTCTGTCTGTCTGTCTGTCTGTCTGTCTGTCTGTCTGTCTGTCTGTCTGTCTGTCTGTCTGTCTGTTCTGTCTGTCTGTCTGTCTGTCTGTCTGTCTGTCTGTCTGTCTGTCTGTCTGTCTGTCTGTCTGTCTGTCTGTCTGTCTGTCTGTCTGTCTGTCTGTCTGTCTGTCTGTCTGTCTGTCTGTCTGTCTGTCTGTCTGTCTGTCTGTCTGTCTGTCTGTCTGTCTGTCTGTCTGTCTGTCTGTGTCTGTCGTCTGTCTGTCTGTCTGTCTGTCTGTCTGTCTGTCTGTCTGTCTGTCTGTCTGTCTGTCTGTCTGTCTGTCTGTCTGTCTGTCTGTCTGTCTGTCTGTCTGTCTGTCTGTCTGTCTGTCTGTCTGTCTGTCTGTCTGTCTCTGTCTGTCTGTCTGTCTGTCTGTCTGTCTGTCTGTCTGTCTGTCTGTCTGTCTGTCTGTCTGTCTGTCTGTCTGTCTGTCTGTCTGTCTGTCTGTCTGTACAGAATACATACCCACAAACTCTCTGTCTGTCTGTCTGTCTGTCTGTCTGTCTGTCTGTCTGTCTGTCTGTACAGAATACATACCCACAAACTCTCTGTCTGTCTGTCTGTCTGCACAGAATACATACCCACAAACTCTCTGTCTGTCTGTCTGTCAGCACGTTGAATATATTTACAGATCGTGGATGTATTTGAGACTTATGCTGAACAAGCATACGTTTGGATCATGGTTTCAATATTTTATCATACATCACTATTTTAATATATTCACAGATCCGATTTTATTTGTGAGTTATGTTGAATATATGCATGGATCGTGACAGACATATTTACAGAATAAAGAAATACATCTCACTCCAAGGATGAGCTCTGAAAACAAAGAACAAGACAACAGGGACTTCACCTGGTATAGAGAGATGTATATCAGGGACTTCACCTGTTAGAGAGATGTATATCAGGGACTTCACCTGGTATAGAGAGATGTAATATCAGGGACTTCACCTGGTATAGAGAGATGTATATCAGGGACTTCACCTGTTAGAGAGATGTATATCAGGGACTTCACCTGTTAGAGAGAGATGTATATCAGGGACTTCACCTGGTATAGAGAGATGTATATCAGGGACTTCACCTGTTAGAGAGAGATGTATATCAGGGACTTCACCTGGTATAGAGAGATGTAATATCAGGGACTTCACCTGTTAGAGAGAGATGTATATCAGGGACTTCACCTGGTATAGAGAGATGTAATATCAGGGACTTCACCTGGTATAGAGAGATGTATATCAGGGACTTCACCTGGTATAGAGAGATGTAATATCAGGGACTTCACCTGTTAGAGAGATGTATATCAGGGACTTCACCTGTTAGAGAGAGATGTATATCAGGGACTTCACCTGGTATAGAGAGATGTATATCAGGGACTTCACCTGTTAGAGAGATGTATATCAGGGACTTCACCTGGTATAGAGAGATGTAATATCAGGGACTTCACCTGTTAGAGAGATGTATATCAGGGACTTCACCTGGTATAGAGAGATGTAATATCAGGGACTTCACCTGTTAGAGAGATGTATATCAGGGACTTCACCTGTTATAGAGAGATGTATATCGGGGACTTCACCTGGTATAGAGAGATGTAATATCAGGGACTTCACCTGTTAGAGAGATGTATATCAGGGACTTCACCTGTTATAGAGAGATGTATATCAGGGACTTCACCTGTTAGAGAGATGTATATCAGGGACTTCACCTGGTATAGAGAAATGTAATATCAGGGACTTCACCTGTTAGAGAGATGTATATCAGGGACTTCACCTGGTATAGAGAGATGTAATATCAGGGACTTCACCTGTTAGAGAGATGTATATCAGGGACTTCACCTGGTATAGAGAGATGTAATATCAGGGACTTCACCTGTTAGAGAGATGTATATCAGGGACTTCACCTGTTATAGAGAGATGTATATCAGGGACTTCACCTGTTAGAGAGATGTATATCAGGGACTTCACCTGGTATAGAGAGATGTAATATCAGGGACTTCACCTGTTAGAGAGATGTATATCAGGGACTTCACCTGGTATAGAGAGATGTAATATCAGGGACTTCACCTGTTAGAGAGATGTATATCAGGGACTTCACCTGGTATAGAGAGATGTAATATCAGGGACTTCACCTGTTAGAGAGATGTATATCAGGGACTTCACCTGGTATAGAGAGATGTAATATCAGGGACTTCACCTGTTAGAGAGATGTATATCAGGGACTTCACCTGTTATAGAGAGATGTATATCGGGGACTTCACCTGGTATAGAGAGATGTAATATCAGGGACTTCACCTGTTAGAGAGATGTATATCAGGGACTTCACCTGTTATAGAGAGATGTATATCAGGGACTTCACCTGGTATAGAGAGATGTAATATCAGGGACTTCACCTGTTATAGAGAGATGTATATCAGGGACTTCACCTGTTAGAGAGATGTATATCAGGGACTTCACCTGTTATAGAGAGATGTATATCAGGGACTTCACCTGTTAGAGAGAGATGTATATCGGGGACTTCACCTGTTATAGAGAGATGTATATCAGGGACTTCACCTGGTATAGAGAGATGTATATCGGGGACTTCACCTGTTAGAGAGAGATGTATATCAGGGACTTCACCTGGTATAGAGAGATGTATATCAGGGACTTCACCTGTTATAGAGAGATGTATATCAGGGACTTCACCTGTTATAGAGAGATGTATATCAGGGACTTCACCTGGTATAGAGAGATGTATATCGGGGACTTCACCTGTTATAGAGAGATGTATATCGGGGACTTCACCTGTTATAGAGAGATGTATATCAGGGACTTCACCTGTTATAGAGAGATGTATATCAGGGACTTCACCTGTTATAGAGAGATGTATATCAGGGACTTCACCTGTTATAGAGAGATGTATATCGGGGACTTCACCTGTTATAGAGAGATGTATATCAGGGACTTCACCTGTTATAGAGAAATGTATATCAGGGACTTCACCTGTTATAGAGAGATGTATATCAGGGACTTCACCTGTTATAGAGAGATGTATATCGGGGACTTCACCTGTTATAGAGAGATGTGTATCAGGGACTTCACCTGGTATAGAGAGATGTATATCAGGGACTTCACCTGTTATAGAGAGATGTATATCGGGGACTTCACCTGTTATAGAGATATGTGTATCAGGGACTTCACCTGGTATAGAGAGATGTATATCAGGGACTTCACCTGTTATAGAGAGATGTATATCGGGGACTTCACCTGTTATAGAGAGATGTGTATCAGGGACTTCACCTGTTATAGAGAGATGTATATCAGGGACTTCACCTGTTATAGAGAGATGTATATCAGAGACTTCACCTGTTATAGAGAGATGTATATCAGGGACTTCACCTGTTATAGAGAGATGTATATCAGGGACTTCACCTGGTATAGAGAGATGTATATCAGGGACTTCACCTGTTATAGAGAGATGTATATCAGGGACTTCACCTGTTATAGAGAGATGTATATCAGGGACTTCACCTGTTATAGAGAGATGTATATCAGGGACTTCACCTAGTATAGAGAGATGTATATCAGGGACTTCACCTGTTATAGAGAGATGTATATCAGGGACTTCACCTGTTATAGAGAGATGTATATCGGGGACTTCACCTGTTATAGAGAGATGTATATCAGGGACTTCACCTGTTATAGAGAGATGTATATCAGGGACTTCACCTGTTATAGAGAGATGTACAGTAGACTCTGTAAATCATCCTCAATAGAGGATACAAAGACTGACCTAATTAATCTCTCTCTGTCTCTCTCCCTCTACCTCTCTCTGTCTCTCTCCCTCTACCTCTCTCTGTCTCTCTCNCCTCTACCTCTCTCTGTCTCTCTCCCTCTACCTCTCTCTGTCTCTCTCCCTCTACCTCTCTCTGTCTCTCTCCCTCTACCTCTCTCTGTCTCTCTCCCTCTACCTCTCTCTGTCTCTCTCCTCTCTACCTCTCTCTGTCTCTCTCCCTCTACTCTCTCTGTCTCTCTCCCTTACTCTCTCTGTCTCTCTCCCTCTACCTCTCTCTGTCTCTCTCTCTCTCTCCCTCTACCTCTCTCTGTCTCTCTCCCTCTACCTCTCTCTCTCCCTCTACCTCTCTCTGTCTCTCTCCCTCTACCTCTCTCTGTCTCTCTCCCTCTCCCTCTCTGTCTCTCTCCCTCTACCTCTCTCTGTCTCTCTCCCTCTACCTCTCTCTGTCTCTCTCCCTCTACCTCTCTCTGTCTCTCTCCCTCTGCCTCTCTCTGTCTCTCTCCCTCTGCCTCTCTCTGTCTCTCTCCCTCTACCTCTCTCTGTCTCTCTCCCTCTACCTCTCTGTCTCTCTCTACCTCTCTCTGTCTCTCTCCCTCTACCTCCCTCTCCCTTACCTCCTCTCCCTCTACTCTCTCCCCCTCTCTCTCTCCCCTCTACCTCTCTCTCTCCTCTACCTCTACCTCTACCTCTCTCTCCTCCCTCTAACCTCTCATCTGTCTCTCTCCCTCTACCTCTCTCTGTCTCTCTCCCTCTACTCTCTCTCTCCCTCTACTCTCTCTCTCCCTCTACCTCTACCTCTCTCTGTCTCTCTCCCTCTCTCTCTCCCTCTACCTCTCTCTGTCTCTCTCCCTCTACCTCTCTCTGTCTCTCTCTCTGTCTCTCTCCCTCTACCTCTCTTTCTACCTCTCTCTCTACCTCTACCTCTCTCTCTACCTCTCTCTGTCTCTCTCCCTCTACCTCTCTCTGTCTCTCTCCCTCTACCTCTCTCTGTCTCTCTCCCTCTACCTCTCTGTCTCTCTCTACCTCTCTCTGTCTCTCTCCCTCTACCTCTCTCTCTCCCTCTACCTCTCCCTCTACCTCTCTCTCTCCCTCTACCTCTCTCTCTCCCTCTACCTCTACCTCTCTCTCTCTCTCCCTCTACCTCTCTCTGTCTCTCTCCCTCTACCTCTCTCTGTCTCTCTCCCTCTACCTCTCTCCTCTACCTCCTCTCTCTCCCTCTATCTCTCTGTCTCTCTCCCTCTCTCTCTCCCTCTACCTCTCTCTGTCTCTCTCCCTCTACCTCTCTCTGTCTCTCTCTCTGTCTCTCTCCCTCTACCTCTCTCTGTCTCTCTCCCTCTACCTCTCTCTGTCTCTCTCCCTCTACCTCTCTCTGTCTCTCTCCCTCTACCTCTCTCTGTCGCTCTCTCGCTATACCTCTCTCTGTCTCTCTCCTCTACTCTCTCTCCCTCTCTCTCTCCCTCTACCTCTCTCTCCCTCTCTCTCTCCCTCTACCTCTCTCTCCCTCTACCTCTCTCTGTCTCTCTCCCTCTACCTCTCTCTGTCTCTCTCCCTCTACCTCTCTCTCTCCCTCTTTCTCTCTTCTCTTCTCTCTCTCCTCTACCTCTCTCTGTCTCTCTCCCTCTACCTCTCTCTCCCTCTACCTCTCTCTGTCTCTCTCCCTCTACCTCTCTGTCTCTCTCCCTCTACCTCTCTCTGTCTCTCTCCCTCTACCTCTCTCTCTCCCTCTCCCTCTCTGTCTCTCTCCCTCTACCTCTCTCTCCCTCTACCTCTCTCTGTCTCTCTCCTCTACTCTCTCTCTCCCTCTACCTCTCTCTGTCTCTCTCCCTCTACCTCTCTCTCTCCCTCTACCTCTCTCTGTCTCTCTCCCTCTACCTCTCTCTGTCTCTCTCCCTCTACCTCTCTCTGTCTCTCTCCCTCTACCTCTCTCTGTCTCTCTCCCTCTACCTCTCTCTGTCTCTTCCCTCTACCTCTCTCCCCTCTCTCCCTCTCTCTCTCCCTCTCTCTCTCCCCTCTCTCTCCCCTCTCTCTCTCCCTCTACCTCTCTCTGTCTCTCTCCCTCTACCTCTCTACCTCTCTCTGTCTCTCTCCCTCTACCTCTCTCTCTCCCTCTAACCTCTCTCTGTCTCTCTCCCTCTACCTCTCTCTCTCCCTCTACCTCTACCTCTCTCTCTCCCTCTACTCTCTCTGTCTCTCTCCTCTACCTCTCTCTGTCTCTCTCCTCTACCTCTCTCTGTCTCTCTCCCTCTACCTCTCTCTCTTCCCTCTACTCTCTCTCTCTCCTCTACCTCTCTCTGTCTCTCTCCCTCTACCTCTCTCTCCCTCTCTCTCTCCCTCTACCTCTCTCTCCCTCTACCTCTCTCTGTCTCTCTCCTCTCCTCTCTATGTCTCTCTCCCTCTACCTCTCTCTCTCCCTCTCCTCTCTCCCTCTCTCTTCCCTCTACCCCTCTCTCTCCCTCTACCTCTCTCTGTCTCTCTCCCTCTACCTCTCTCTGTCTCTCTCCCTCTACCTCTCTCTGTCTCTCTCCCTCTACCTCTCTCTGTCTCCCTCTACCTCTCTCTGTCTCTCTCCCTCTACCTCTCTCTGTCTCCCTCTACCTCTCTCTGTCTCTCTCCTCTACCTCTCTCGGTCTCTCTCCCTCTACCTCTCTCTCCCTCTCTGTCTCTCTCCCTCTACCTCTCTCTCCCTCTACCTCTCTCTGTCTCTCTCCCTCTACCTCTCTCTGTCTCTCTCCCTCTACCTCTCTCTCTCTCCCTCTACCTCTCTCTCTCTCTCTCCCTCTACCTCTCTCTCTCTCTCTCTACCCTCTCTCTGTCTCTCTCTCTCTCTCTCTCTCTCTCTCTCTCTCTCTCTCTCTCCTCTCTACCTCTCTCTGTCTGTCTCTCTCTCTGTCTGTCTGTCTCTCTCCTCTACCTCTCTCTCTCCGTCTCTCTCTCTCTCTCTCTACCTCTACCTCTACCTCTACCTCTACCTCTCTCTCTCTCTACCTCTCTCTCCCTCTACCTCTCTACCTCTCTCTGTCTGTCTCTCTCTCTGTCTGTCTGTCTCGCTCTCTCTCTCGCCCTCCCTCTACCTCTCTCTGTCTGTCTGTCTCTCTCTCTGTCTGTCTCGCTCTCTCTCTTCTCGCGCTCCCTCTACCTCTCTCTCTCTCTCTCTCTACCTCTCTCTCTGTCGCTCTACCTCACTTTGTCTGTCTCTCTCTCTCTCTGTCGGTCTGTCTCTCTACCTGTGTCTGTCTGTCTGTCTGTCTGTCTGTCTGTCTGTCTGTCTGTCTCTCTCTCTGTCTCTCTCTCTACCTCTGTCTGTCTGTCTTTCTGTCTCTCTCTCTCTCTCTCTCTCTCTCTCTGTCCTCTTTTTCTCTGCAGGTCTTTGTCAGTGAGTTGTTAGGGAGGATAAGAGGAATGAGGAAACTCACTGCTCCCACCAAGAAGGGTCTATAATGGATGTCAACCAACCGCAACTCAACCGCATCTCAACCATAACCAGATTTGGACAAGTATAGACAATTCAAACTCATCTCAACCGCATCGAATCTCTCCTGCAACTCAACTACACGGACCGTCCAATAGCTCAGTGACACACCCCATTATTATCCCTTAAAGGAAAACTCCACCCCGTAAAAAAACATGTTGGTGTTTGTTTCATTAGTCCATTGTTGATACAGTCCATTGTTGATACAGTCCATGTTGAACAGTCCATTGTTGATACAGTCCATTGTTGATACAGTCCATTGTTGATACAGTCCATTGTTGATACAGTCCATTGTTGATACAGTCCATTGTTGATACAGTCCATTGTTGATACAGTCCATTGTTGATAAGTCCATTGTTGATACAGTCCATTGTTGATACAGTCCAAAAACAACTTTTTCAAGATGTATAACTCTCTTTTTTTAAATACAGGAATACAGCCAATATAATCTATCATACCAGCTGTGTTTCTCTATCCTTGCCCGAACACTACACATCTATCATACCAGCTGTGTTTCTGTATTCTTGCCCGAACACTACACATCTATCATACCAGCTGTGTTTCTGTATCCTTGCCCGAACACTACACATCTATCATACCAGCTGTGTTTCTCTATCCTTGCCGAACACTACACATCTATCATACCAGCTGTGTTTCTGTATCCTTGCCCGAACACTACACATCTATCATACCAGCTGTGTTTCTGTATTCTTGCCCGAACACTACACATCTATCATACCAGCTGTGTTTCTCTATCCTTGCCCGAACACTACACATCTATCATACCAGCTGTGTTTCTCTATCCTTGCCCGAACACTACACATCTATCATACCAGCTGTGTTTCTCTATCCTTGCCCGAACACTACACATCTATCATACCAGCTGTGTTTCTGTATTCTTGCCCGAACACTACACATCTATCATACCAGCTGTGTTTCTGTATTCTTGCCCGAACACTACACATCTATCATACCAGCTGTGTTTCTGTATTCTTGCCCGAACACTACACATCTATCATACCAGCTGTGTTTCTGTATTCTTGCCCGAACACTACACATCTATCATACCAGCTGTGTTTCTGTATTCTTGCCCGAACACTACACATCTATCATACCAGCTGTGTTTCTGTATTCTTGCCCGAACACTACACATCTATCATACCAGCTGTGTTTCTGTATTCTTTCCCGAACACTACACATCTATCATACCAGCTGTGTTTCTCTATCCTTGCCCGAACACTACACATCTATCATACCAGCTGTGTTTCTCTATCCTTGCCCGAACACTACACATCTATCATACCAGCTGTGTTTCTCTATCCTTGCCCGAACACTACACATCTATCATACCAGCTGTGTTTCTGTATCCTTGCCCGAACACTACACATCTATCATACCAGCTGTGTTTCTGTATTCTTGCCCGAACACTACACATCTATCATACCAGCTGTGTTTCTCTATCCTTGCCCGAACACTACACATCTATCATACCAGCTGTGTTTCTGTATTCTTGCCCGAACACTACACTACGCTCCCCTGGGTACACCTTCTGATCTTTCAACTACACATCTGATTTAAATAACTAACTCATCCTCAAGCTGTGATGATTTAAAATCAGCTGTGTAATTCTAAAAACCTAAAGGTGCAGCCTGGGTCCCAGGCCGAGTTTGGGAAGCCCCCTGCTCTACTCCACAGACATGACTGAATATGATAACAATACTCAGTATTACACAACTGAACAGCCATAATACAACATCACAACCCAATCACAACACATAACCCCTACATAACCCCTACATAACCCCCACATAACCCATACATAACCACTACATAACCCCATACATAACCACTACATAACCCCTACATAACCCCTACATAACACCTACATAACCCCTACATAACCCCCACATAACCCCTACATAACCCCATACATAACCACTACATAACCACTACATAACCCCTACATAACCCCTACATAACTACATAACACAATGCAACCCAATCACAACACATAACCACTACATAACCACTACATAACACAATGCAACCCAATCACAACACACAACCACTACATAACCCCTACATAACCATTACATAACAAAATGCAACCCAATCACAATACATAACCACTACATAACATCACATCAGGGGCTGACTGGCCATCTGGCATTTCGGGCAAATGCCACATGGGCTGGTCCCTTTTTAGCCTAGTGGGCATGTATAACACAGTTTTTTTTTGTGCAAAATGAGCATTATCTGGCTAATAATGGGGAGCCTCGAGGAACAAAATGGGCCGGTGTGTTAGACATTTCTGGGCCGATTTCTGGTCCCAGTCCGCCCCTGCAGCACATGACAACCACAATACAACACAACTCAACACTTGATATCCATTTCCCCTCTCTCTCCTCCCATCCCCCACTGTACCCCAGCAGCCATTAACTAACTACACACTTTTAATATATCCAGAGGGGTTTTAAAATGGTTTTTCTTTTTGGATATATACTGAACAAAAAAATCAACACAACATGTAAAGAGTTGGTTCCATGTTTCATGAGCTGTTCCATACGAGGGCCTCCCAAATGGTCGCAGCGGTCTAACTACAGCCCCGGGTTCGATCCCAGGCTGTGTCACAGCCGACCGTGACCGGGAGACCCATGAGGCGGTGCACAATTGGCCCAGCGTCGTCTCGGGTTAGGGGAGGGTTTGGCCCAGCGTCGTCTGGGTTAGGGGAGGGTTTGGCCCAGCGTCGTCCGGGTTAGGGGAGGGTTTGGCCGGCTGGGATTTCCTTGGCCCATCGGGCTCTAGCTACTCCATGTTGCGGGCCGGCCGCCTGCAAACTGACTTCGGTCACCAGTTGGACGGTGTTTCCTCCGACACGTTGGTGCTTCCGGGTTGAGCAAGAAGCAATGCGGCTTGGCAGGGTTGTATTTCGGAGGACGCATGGCTCTCGACCTTCGCCTCTCCCGAGTCCGTAGGGGAGTTGCAGCGATGGGACAAGACTGTAACTACCAATTAGGGAGAACAAATATATAAATAAAAAAAATAAAAAATTTAAACATTTTTTGAAGCTTCAAAAGCTTATTTTATTCTAAAATGTTGTTCACAGACTAGATAATCCAGCCACGTGACAGATGTGGCCTATCAAGAAACTGATTAAACAACATGATCATTACACCTGTGTACCTTGTGCTGGGGACAATAAAAGGCCACTCTAAAATGTGCAGTTTTGTCACACAACACAATGCCACAGATGTCTCAAGTTTTGAGGGAGCGTGCAATTGGCGTGCTGACTGCAGGAATGTCCACCAGAGCTGTGGCAGATAATTGAATGTGCATTTCTCTACCATAAGCCGTCTTCAATGCAGTTTTAGAGAATTTGACTGTACGTCCAACCGGCCTCACAAACGTAGACCACGTGTAACCACGCCAGCCCAGGACTTCCACATCCGGCTTCTTCACCTGAGGGATCATCTGAGGCCAGCCACTCGGACAGCTGATGGAACTGTGGGTTTGCACAACCGAAGAATTTCTGCACAAACTATCAGAAACCGGCTCAGGGAAGCTCATCTGTGTGCTCATACGTCCTCACCAGGGTCTTGACCTGACTGCAGTTTGGCGTCGTAACCAACAGTTTCAACTGTACCGGGCAGATGTCAGAGAGCTTGTATGGCGTTGTGTGGATGAGCGGTTTGCTGATGTCAACGTTGTGAACAGAGTGCCCCATGGTGGCAGTGGGGTTATGGTATGGGGCAGGCATAATCTACAGACAACAAACACAATTTACATTTTATCGGTGGCAATTTAAGTACACAGAGATACCGTGACGAGATCCTGAGGCCCATTGTCGTGCCATTCATCCACCTCCATCACCTCATGTTTCAGTATGATAATGCACGGCCCCATGTCGCAATGATCTGTACACAATTCCTGGAAGCTGAAAATGTCCCAGTTCTTCCATGGCCTGCATACTCCCCAGACATGTCACCCATTGAGCATGTTTGGGATGCTCTGGATCAAAGTGTACGACAGCGTTTTCCAGTTCCCTCCAATATCCAGCAACTTCACACAGCCATTGAAGAGGAGCGGGACAACATTCCACAATCAACAGCCTGATCAACTCTATGCCAAGGTGATGTGTCGTGCTGCATGAGGGAAATGGTAATCAGACCAGATACTGACTGGATCTGAGCCACGTCCCTACCTTTATTTAAAGGTATCTACGACCATCAGCTACATATCTGTATTCCAAAATTAGGGGCTAATTTATTTATTTAAATTGACTGAAAACGTTTAATTTGTTGTGTTTATATTTTTGTTCAGTATATTTACAGTATTTCTGTTTAGTATATTTACATCATTTCTGTTCAGTATATTTACAATATTACTTAGCTACATCCCCAATTGTTTGAATTAGGATTTATTGACATAGCTTAGGGAGATGGAATTATTGGGAGATGGAATTATTGACATAGTTTAGGGAGCTGGATTTATTGGGAGATGGAATTATTGACATAGCTTAGGGAGCTGGATTTATTGGGAGATGGAATTATTGACATAGTTTAGGGAGCTGGATTTATTGACATAGCTTAGGGAGCTGGATTTATTGGGAGCTGGATTTATTGACATAGTTTACGGAGCTGGATTTATTGACATAGTTTAGGGAGCTGGATTTATTGGGAGCTGGATTTATTGACATAGTTTAGGGAGCTGGATTTATTGACGTAGCTTAGGGAGCTGGATTTATTGACAGTTTAGGGAGCTGGATTTATTGACATAGCTTAGGGAGCTGGATGTATTGGGAGCTGGATTTATTGATATAGCTTCGGGAGCTGGATTTATTGACGTAGCTTAGGGAGCTTGATTTATTGACGTAGCTTAGGGAGCTAGATTTATTGACATAGCTTAGGGAGCTAGATTTATTGACATAGCTTAGGGAGCTTGATTTATTGACGTAGCTTAGGGAGCTTGATTTATTGACGTAGCTTAGGGAGCTTGATTTATTGACGTAGCTCAGGAAGCTTGATTTATTGACGTAGCTTCGGGAGCTTGATTTATTCACATAGCTTAGGGAGCTAGATTTATTGACGTAGCTTAGGGAGCTAGATTTATTGACATAGCTTAGGGAGCTAGATTTATTGACATAGCTTCGGGAGCTGGATTTATTGACAGCTTAGGGAGCTTGATTTTTTTATGTAGCTTAGGGAGCTTGATTTATTGACGTAATTTATGGAGCTGGATTTATTGATGTAGTTTAGGGAGCTGGATTTATTGAGGTAGCTTAGGGAGCTGGATTTATTGACAGTTTAGGGAGCTGGATTTATTGACATGGTTTAGGGAGCTGGATTTATTGACGTAGCTTAGGGAGCTGGATTTATTGACAGTTTAGGGAGCTGGATTTATTGACATGGCTTAGGGAGATGGATTTATTGGGAGCTGGATTTATTGGCATAGCTTAGGGAGCTGGATTTATTGAAATAGTTTAGGGAGCTGCATTTATTGGGAGCTGGATTTATTGTCACAGTTTAGGGAGCTGGATTTATTGACAGTTTAGGGAGCTGGATTTATTGGGAGCTGGAATTATTGACATAGTTTAGGGAGCTGGATTTATTAACAGTTTAGGGAGCTGGATTTATTGACATAGCTTAGGGAGCTGGATTTATTGACGTAGCTTATGGAGCTGGATTTATTGATGTAGCTTAGGGAGCTGGACTTATTGACAGTATAGGGAGCTGGATTTATTGACATAGCTTAGGGAGCTGGATTTATTGGGAGCTGGATTTATTGACATAGCTTAGGGAGCTGGATTTATTGACATAGTTTAGGGAGCTTGATTTATTGACAGTTTAGGGAGCTTGATTTATTGACAGTTTAGGGAGCTTGATTTATTGACAGTTTAGGGAGCTTGATTTATTGACAGTTTAGGGAACTTGATTTATTGACATAGCTTCAGGAGCTGGATTTTTGACGTAGCTTAGGGAGCTTGATTTATTGACGTAACTTAGGGAGCTGGATTTATTGACGTAACTTAGGGAGCTGGATTTATTGACATAGTTTAGGGAGCTGGATTTATTGACATAGTTTAGGGAGCTGGATTTATTGACATAGTTTAGGGAGCTGGATTTATTGACATAGTTTAGGGAGCTGGATTTATTGACATAGCTTAGGGAGATGGATTTATTGGGAGCTGGATTTATTGACATAGCTTAGGGAGATGGATTTATTGACATAGTTTAGGGAGATGGATTTATTGACATAGTTTAGGGAGCTGGATTTATTGACAGTTTAGGGAGCTGGATTTATTGACATAGTTTAGGGAGCTGGATTTATTGACATAGCTTAGGGAGATGGATTTATTGGGAGCTGGATTTATTGACATAGCTTAGGGAGATGGATTTATTGACATAGTTTAGGGAGATGGATTTATTGACATAGTTTAGGGAGCTCGATTTATTGACAGTTTAGGGAGCTGGATTTATTGACATAGTTTAGGGAGCTGGATTTATTGACATAGCTTAGGGAGATGGATTTATTGGGAGCTGGATTTATTGACATATCTTAGGGAGATGGATTTATTGACATAGTTTAGGGAGCTGGATTTATTGGGAGCTGGATTTATTGACATAGTTTAGGGAGCTGGATTTATTGACAGTTTAGGGAGCTAGATTTATTGACATAGTTTAGGGGGCTTGATTTATTGACATAGTTTAGGGAGATGGATTTATTGATAGTTTAGGGAGCTGGATTTATTGACAGCTTAGGGAGCTGGATTTATTGCGAGCTGGATTTATTGACATAGCTTAGGGAGCTGGATTTATTGACATAGTTTAGGGAGCTGGATTTATTGACATAGTTTAGGGAGCTTGATTTATTGACATAGTTTAGGGAGCTGGATTTATTGGGAGCTGGATTTATTGACATAGCTTAGGGAGCTGGATTTATTGACATAGTTTAGGGAGCTGGATTTATTGACATAGTTTAGGGAGCTTGATTTATTGACATAGTTTAGGGAGCTAGATTTATTGACATAGTTTAGGGAGCTTGATTTATTGACATAGTTTAGGGAGATTGATTTATTGACATAGTTTAGGGAGATTGATTTATTGACAGTTTAGGGAGCTGGATTTATTGACATAGTTTAGGGAGATTGATTTATTGACATAGTTTAGGGAGCTGGATTTATTGACATAGTTTAGGGAGCTGGATTTATTGACATAGCTTAGGGAGCTGGATTTATTGACATAGTTTAGGGAGCTGGATTTATTGACAGCTTATGGAGATGGATTTATTGGGAGCTGGATTTATTGACATAGCTTAGGGAGATGGATTTATTGACATAGTTTAGGGAGCTGGATTTATTGACAGTTTAGGGAGCTGGATTTATTGACATAGTTTAGGGAGCTTGATTTATTGACATAGTTTAGGGAGCTTGATTTATTGACAGTTTAGGGAGATGGATTTATTGACATAGTTTAGGGAGCTTGATTTATTGACATAGCTTCGGGAGCTGGATTTATTGACGTAGCTTAGGGAGCTTGATTTATTGACATAGCTTAGGGAGATGGATTTATTGGGAGCTGGATTTATTGACATAGCTTAGGGAGATGGATTTATTGACATAGTTTGAGGAGCTGGATTTATTGACAGTTTAGGGAGCTAGATTTATTGACATAGTTTAGGGAGATGGATTTATTGATAGTTTAGGGAGCTGGATTTATTGACATAGTTTAGGGAGCTTGATTTATTGACATAGCTCCGGGAGCTGGATTTATTGACGTAGCTTAGGCAGCTTGATTTATTGACATAGTTTAGGGAGATGGATTTATTGACAGTTTAGGGAGCTGGATTTATTGACATAGTTTAGGGAGCTGGATTTATTTTAGGGAGCTGGATTTATTGACATAGTTTAGGGAGCTGGATTTATTGACATAGCTTAGGGAGCTGGATTTATTTTAGGGAGCTGGATTTATTGACATAGTTTAGGGAGCTTGATTTATTGACATAGTTTAGGGAGCTGGATTTATTTTAGGGAGCTGGATTTATTGACATAGTTTAGGGAGCTGGATTTATTGACATAGCTTAGGGAGCTGGATTTATTGACAGTTTAGGGAGCTGGATTTATTAACATAGCTTAGGGAGCTGGATTTATTGGGAGCTGGATTTATTGACATAGTTTAGGGAGCTGGATTTATTGACAGTTTGGGGAGCTGGATTTATTGGGAGCTGGAATTATTGACATAGTTTAGGGAGCTGGATTTATTGACATAGTTTAGGGAGATGGATTTATTGACATAGCTTAGGGAGATGGATTTATTGATATAGCTTAGGGAGCTGGATTTATTGACAGTTTAGGGAGCTGGATTTATTGACATAGTTTAGGGATAAAACACAATACTTTATAGCCTTTAACCTTTATTTAACTAGGCAAGTCATGTAACCAATGTGATATTTTTTTATAAAACCATTATGATGTTTCCTTGCAATACTGTAATACTATGACATCCTGTTATGGTTCTCGTCAGGTCATCTACAGGGGGAATCTCTCTGGGGTGTATTCACTAGGAACCAAACAGAAGCAAACCAAACGGGAGGGACTTATCTGAATTTGTCCAATAGAAACTCTCATTTTTCGTTGCAAACCGTCTTCCATTGTCAAAACGTTTTGCAACAGTGACTAATGAATACACCACTGGTCTTCAGTCTGAATCCCCACTATCCTATCCCCTGCAACATCTACAGATCTACAGGGACTGAATAGGTATAAGCAATATGGCAGTAGTTTCTCTATGCCCATAGGAAGACTATTGAAGCCATCACCATGTTGCTGATGTATACCTATCCAGTCTCTTCAGATCTGCAGAAACAGAAGGAGTAGGGAGTTTAGGAGGTTTCCAGAACACACTAGATTTCTGAAGGGTAAAAAGCCATTCACCCTCTGCTCTAGGACTGTCCTCACTGAAGCTAGGCCTGATGGGTAATGTAGTTATTCCTGTTGAATGGACTACAAAAACCTGTATGATTGACCGTCTTGAGCTGGTCACGTCACACAACGTCCGCTGGTTTCTCCGCAGCCATTTCCTGTTGACAGTTAATTGTAATTTCATGTTGATAGTCAATGATGTCACTTCCTGTTGATAGTTAGTGACGTAACAACCTAACATCGCTGCTTTACAGTATGTGGCAAGCACAAGTACAACACTGTCAGAACTCTGAAATGACATTTTAAATGCCTGGTTCAATCACCTCGGTACAGGGGTCATAGGTCATGTGATGTCAAACATCTGTGTGACAGAATATAACCTTAGGAGAGACCCCTCTTCCATGAGACGCTGAACCTTAGGCACGGTTACATTCTACTATTAATATAGGAATAAGTTGTTATTTATACTTTTTATGTGAAATAACCTCAGCTTTGTATAGTGGAGGATTTTAATGATATTTATTGTAGATATATCCTCTTCTTCTGTAATACCAACTAGACTCAGAACCCCTCAGTCTGCTCCGATACAATCCCTACGCTGTAGTAGGTTGGGGCCACGGCCCATTTCAGTCTGATTTAGTTCCCCCCAGTCTGATTTAGTCCCCCCCCAGTCTGATTTAGTTCCCCCAGTCTGATTTAGTCCCCCCAGTCTGATTTAGTCCCCCCCCAGTCTGATTTAGTCCCCCCCCAGTCTGATTTAGTCCCCCCCCAGTCTGATTTAGTCCCCCCCCAGTCTGATTTCGTCCCCCCCCAGTCTGATTTCGTCCCCCCCCAGTCTGATTTAGTCCCCCCCAGTCTGATTTAGTCCCCCCCAGTCTGATTTAGTCCCCCCAGTCTGATTTAGTCCCCCCCCAGTCTGATTTAGTCCCCCCCAGTCTGATTTAGTCCCCCCCAGTCTGATTTAGTTTCCCCCAGTCTGATTTAGTTCCCCCCAGTCTGATTTAGTGCCTGGTCTTATCCACTCTGTTCTAATCAGTCCTGCACGGCTTGTGGGAATTGTAGAAGGAAACAGAACAGACACATCTGTGTTCCTATCTTTCAGTGATAAGGGTCTTTTCAGAAGCTAGAGACACATTTAGCGTCTACCGGAGGTTACTGATGTAACACATTTAGCGTCTACCGGAGGTTACTGATGTAACACATTTAGCGTCTACCGGAGGTTACTGATGTAACACATTTAGCGTCTACCGGAGGTTACTGATGTAACACATTTAGCGTCTACCGGAGGTTACTGATGTAACACATTTAGCATCTACCGGAGGTTACTGATGTAACACATTTAGCGTCTACCGGAGGTTACTGATGTAACACATTTAGCGTCTACCGGAGGTTACTGATGTAACACATTTAGCGTCTACCGGAGGTTACTGATGTAACACGTCTACCGGAGGTTACTGATGTAACACGTCTACCGGAGGTTACTGATGTAACACATTTAGCGTCTACCGGAGGTTACTGATGTAACACGTCTACCGGAGGTTACTGATGTAACACATTTAGCGTCTACCGGAGGTTACTGATGTAACACGTCTACCGGAGGTTACTGATGTAACACATTTAGCGTCTACCGGAGGTTACTGATGTAACACGTCTACCGGAGGTTACTGATGTAACACATTTAGCGTCTACCGGAGGTTACTGATGTAACACGTCTACCGGAGGTTACTGATGTAACACGTCTACCGGAGGTTACTGATGTAACACGTCTACCGGAGGTTACTGATGTAACACGTCTACCGGAGGTTACTGATGTAACACGTCTACCGGAGGTTACTGATGTAACACGTCTACCGGAGGTTACTGATGTAACACGTCTACCGGAGGTTACTGATGTAACCCTGCTTCTATGAACCAAGTGTAATTTTAATTGTTTTTATTTCATAGTTTTGTGACCCCCATTTTCAAATCAGGTGACCCCACAGTGGGTCGTGACCCCCATTTTCAAATCAGGTGACCCCACAGTGGGTCGTGACCCCCATTTTCAAATCAGGTGACCCCACAGTGGGTCGTGACCCCCATTTTCAAATCAGGTGACCCCACAGTGGGTCGCGACCCCCATTTTCAAATCAGGTGACCCCACAGTGGGTCGCGACCCCCATTTTCAAATCAGGTGACCCCACAGTGGGTCGCGACCCCCATTTTCAAATCAGGTGACCCCACAGTGGGTCGCGACCCCCATTTTCAAATCAGGAGACCCCACAGTGGGTCGCGACCCCCATTTTCAAATCAGGCGACCCATCGGGGGTCGCGACCCCCATTTTCAAATCAGGTGACCCCATCGGGGGTCGCGACCCCCTAGTTTGGTAAATGTTGCTGTAGACCTTTGTGTTGAAAACCTTGTGACGACCACATAATAACTTGTTGTTATTATTATTATTATTATTATTGTTGTTGTTCTTCTTGAGGAAATAGTATGTTTTCATCTTCTTCTCGTTTGGTTTGGTGATCGGTTCTAGTGTCGATTGATGACGGGGCGTTGTGAGGTGTGAAGTCAGCCAGGATTAGGACTGATGTTTTAGGGCATCTAAATAGTCAAGACATCTCTCCTCTCCTCCATCTTCTCTGATGTGAAAAAGCTGGACAGGTGCAAGCTAAGTAGAGTTATTTTGTTTTCACTTAAGTCTGTGTTCTCAGATCAGTCCAGATTAAGACTAGGAGAGGAGACTAGGAGAGGAAGCCACAACAGCCTAAGTAGATGCACCCTTGGTCTCCAGGCGTTCGTCTTTAGGATACCTGTGGGTTTCTCTCTTTCAGCAAACAGTTCGTTCAGGGCTGTAGGATGACAATGTACATTCTTTTGGTACTTCCGTGATTGCCTGAAGAAGTATTTTGGGAGTCTGTGGTGGTCTGTCGGTAGAGCTTTGTGTTCATGTTTTACGAGCATGATCCGGGACACGTTTTATTGACCCAGAATCGTTTTAATTCAATTCAATTCAATTCAATTTAATTCAGAATCGTTTTAATTCAATTCAATTCAATTCAATTTAATTCAGAATCGATTTAATTCAATTCAATTCAATTCAATTTAATTCAGAATCGTTTTAATTCAATTCAATTCAATTTAATTCAGAATCGATTTAATTCAATTCAATTCAATTCAATTTAATTCAGAATCGTTTTAATTCAATTCAATTCAATTTAATTCAGAATCGTTTTAATTCTTTTAATGTTTTTTATATAGCACTATTATTGACGATTATACTACAGGAATGTTGTTTTGTGTTCATCCAAGCGTGTTTGTTTGTTTTTAAACTGTAATGTGCTACAATAAATCATAATAATAATAAATAAATAACTGTTTGACATGACAGTGTTCCTGAAGTTATTTTCCACAGATATGAGGAATACTGAATCACTGCTTCGTTTCATTATTACCGACAACGTGATGATGATGATGATCGGAGTCCGTCTGACCTCACTGTGCCCTGTCACTGTCCACAGGAGTCTGTAGTGTATAGTGTAGTATATAGTCTAGTCTATAGTGTAGTGTATAGTCTCTGGTCTAGTCTATAGTGTAGTATATAGTCTATATTGTAGTCTGTCTATAGACTAAATAACTTTTTTGCCCGCTTTGAGGACAATACAGTGCCACTGACACGGCCTGCAACTAAAACATGTGGACTCTCCTTCACTGAAGCCGAGGTGAGTAAAACATTTAAACGTGTCAACCCTCGCAAGGCTGCAGGCCCAGGCGGCATCCCCAGCCGCGCCCTCAGAGCATGCGCAGACCAGCTGGCTGGTGTGTTTATGGACATATTCAATCAATCCCTATACCAGTCTGCTGTTCCCACATGCTTCAAGAGGGCCACCATTGTTCCTGTTCCCAAGAAAGCTAAGGTAACTACCGGGACTACCGCCCCGTAGCACTCACTTCTGTCATCATGAAGTGCTTTGAGAGACTAGTCAAGGACCATATCACCTCCACCCTACCTGACACCCTAGACCCACTCCAATTTGCTTACCGCCCAAATAGGTCCACAGACGATGCAATCTCAACCACACTGCACACTGCCCTAACCCATCTGGACAAGAGGAATACCTATGTGAGAATGCTGTTCATCGACTACAGCTCGGCATTTAACACCATAGTGCCCTCCAAGCTCGTCATCAAGCTCGAGACCCTGGGTCTTGACCCCGCCCTGTGCAACTGGGTACTGGACTTCCTGACGGGCCGCCCCCAGGTGGTGAGGGTAGGCAACAACATCTCCACCCCGCTGATCCTCAACACTGGGGCCCCACAAGGGTGCGTTCTGAGTGCTCTCCTGTACTCCCTGTTCACCCACGACTGCGTGGCCACGCACGCCTCCAACTCAATCATCAAGTTTGCCGTCGACACAACAGTGGTAGGCTTGATTACCAACAACGACGAGACGGCCTACAGGGAGGAGGTGAGGGCCCTCGGAGTGTGGTGTCAGGAAAATAACCTCACACTCAACGTCAACAAAAATAAATGGAGATGATTGTGGACTTCAGGAAACAGCAGAGGGAACACCCCCCTATCCACATCGATGGAACAGTAGTGGAGAGGGTAGCAAGTTAAGTTCCTCGGCGTACACATCACAGACAAACTGAATTGGTCCACCCACACAGACAGCATCGTGAAGAAGGCGCAGCAGCGCCTCTTCAACCTCAGGAGGTTGAAGAAATTCGGCTTGTCACCAAAAGCACTCACAAACTTCTACAGATGTACAATCGAGAGCATCCTGGCGGGCTGTATCACCGCCTGGTACGGCAACTGCTCCGCCCACAACCGTAAGGCTCTCCAGAGGGTAGTGAGGTCTGCACAACGCATCACCGGGGGCAAACTACCTGCCCTCCAGGACACCTACACCACCGATGTTACAGGAAGGCCAAAAAGATCATCAAGGACAACAACCACCCGAGCCACTGCCTGTTCACCCCGCTATCATCCAGAAGGCGAGGTCAGTACAGGTGCATCAAAGCTGGGACCGAGAGACTGAAAAACAGCTTCTATCTCAAGGCCATCAGACTGTTAAACAGCCACCACTAACATTGAGTGGCTGCTACCAACACACTGACTCAACTCCAGCCACTTTAATAATGGGAATTGATGGGAAATTATGTAAAATATATCACTAGCCACTTTAAACAATGCTACCTCATATAATGTTTACATACCCTACATTATTCATCTCATCTGTATACGTATATACTGTACTCTATATCATCGACTGTATCCTTATGTAATACATGTATCACTAGCCACTTTAACTATGCCACTTTGTTTACATACGCATCTCATATGTATATACTGCACTCGATACCATCTACTGTATCTTGCCTATGCTGCTCTGTACCATCACTCATTCATATATCCTTATGTACATATTCCTTATCCCCTTACACTGTGTATAAGACAGTAGTTTTGGAATTGTTAGCTAGATTACTTGTTGGCTATTACTGCATTGTCAGAACTAGAAGCACAAGCATTTCGCTACACTCGCATTAACATCTGCTAACCATGTGTATGTGACAAATACAATTTGATTTATAGTGTAGTCTATAGTCTAATCTATAGTCCATAGTGTAGTCTATAATCTAGTGTAGTCTATGTCTATAGTGTAGTATAGTCTAAAGAGTAGTCTATAGTCCATAGTGTAGTCTATAGTGTAGTCTATAGGTTAGGCAAAATGTGTGTGTGTACATATGACAGTGTGTCCTTTTTATATAAAACACAGTAAAATCACAATGAATGTCTCCTGATTCATCAACACAGCGTTGCTGGAGCGGTTGGGGAGCAGTAGACGTTTAACGGAGGCGTAAACCGTCGCAGCTCCTTTAAATTCCGTGACCCAGTTTCGCAGCATGGCTTTCGGGGAGCACAGGGGGGGCGGGGGGGTGAATAATTGGAACTGCAAGGTGAATGTGAGGAGAATTGATGATAACGGGAGTGCCCTATCACCCCCCAGCGTGTTCGTGAGATGGCTCCATCAGTAGATTGGGACATGCGCATTGCATCAGTTCGGACGCCTCACCTCAAAATACAGGAGTCCTCATCTGGCATCATCTATCCGTTCTGTCGTTCTGTCTGTCTGTCTGTTATGTCTATTCTGTCGTTCTGTCTGTCTGTCGTTCTGTCTGTCTGTTGTTATGTCTATTCTGTCGTTCTGTCAGTTGTTTTTTTTGGTCTGTCGTTCTTTCTGGTCTGTCGTTCTTTCTGTCTGTCATTTTTTCTGTGTCTGTTGTTCTTTCTGTGTCTGTCGTTCTTTCTGTCTCTGTCTGTCGTTCTTTCTGTGTCTGTCGTTCTGTCTCTGTCGGTCGTTCTTTCTGTCTGTGTCGTTCTGTCTGTCTGTCCGTCATATCAGACCGCTGTTGTGTATGACAACTAATAAAGCTATAAGATGACAGTCCCTGTTGGATCAGAGGAGTTTAATTTATATTTACATGAGTCATATAATCACAAACGGATCTGAAACATGAAAAACAAAACCATATGCTACTGGTCTATGTCTGAGATAAACATGCCAATAAAGATGATATTTCTCTCATGGAGAAAATGGCAACATGATGCAGACATTGTTCTCCACTCCCCCTCTTTCTCCTTCTCTCCGTCCTCTCCCACTCCTGTAATTTTCCTCTCCATATCTTTTTAGCCCCCCCTCTCTCTCTCACTATCGCAGTCTCTCTGTCACTCTCTCTCACAGTTGCTCTGTCTCTCTCTTTCCTCTGGTGGATTCAGTGATCAGAGAGACAGCGGGTGACAGAGGCTGTATCTCTCACAGTATCAGCCCGTTTAGATTCACTGTGTCCTTTGGTTCCTGTCTGTCTGTCTGTCTGTCATCCGCTCGCTGCAACCTAACGGCAACATCAGTCAAGCGCTTTATGCTGCTATGCCAGTCAGTCAGATGACAGCACAGTTTAGACACTCCCCAGTTAGCATATAACGTTCTGAGAACCATATGTTTCTTAGAGATTGCTGAGAGCATGGTTGTCCTTATACAACATCCCCACAACTTTCTGGGAATGGGGCAGGATAATTGCTTGGCTTTGAAACTTTCTCGGGCACATTTATGGAACTTGACAAAAAAACATATTTTCTTGGTATTTCTTTACTTCAACAGAACGTTTCCTAAACGTTCAAACATAGTTACATTTCATTTCAATTTTGGTAATGTTTTAGTGGTTCGACATTGGGAAAGTTCTCAAATAGCTCAGAGAAAGTTCTACGGTGGTAATTTCAGTCTTTTCTGCACGTTTTATAAATAGATTCTATTATTATTATTATTATTATATTCTATTATATAAATAGGTTCTATTTAAATTTATCGTGAGAAAACTTTCCATAAAATCCACAAGAAAACGTTAGTAACGTTCAGAGAGTAACGGAACGTTATTTATAAGCGCAGATCCATTCTCAGCCTCAAAACTCTCTCCATCGTCTATTTTGTTAAAGGAAATGTTTCGTGTTAAAACCCGCCAAACAATAAGTAGTGTGTGTATATATATACATATATATATACACACACACAGTGCCTCCGGAAAGTATTCAGACCCCTAAATGTTTTTTTCCTCATCAATCAAACACAATACCCCATAATGACATCACAATACCCCATAATGACATCACAATACCCCATAATGACAAAGTGAAAACCCCATAATGACATCAAAATACCCCATAATCACATCACAATACCCCATAATCACATCACAATACCCCATAATGACATCACAATACCCCATAATCACATCACAATACCCCATAATCACATCACAATACCCCATAATGACACCACAATACCCCATAATGACATCACAATACTCCATAATGACATCACAATACCCCATAATGACATCACAATACCCCATAATGACATCACAATACCCCATAATGACATCACAATACCCCATAATGACATCACAATACCCCATAATGACATCACAATACCCCATAATGACAAAGTGAAAACAGGTTTAGGCATTTAAAAAAAAATGTATTACAATTAAAAACAAATACTTTAATTACATCAGTATTCCTATTAATTATCTTTGAGATGTTTCTACAACTTGGAGTCCACCTGTGGTAAATTCAATTGATTGGACATGATTTGGGGAAAGGCACACACCTGTCTATATGAGGTCCCACAGTTGACAGTGCATGTCAGAGCAGAAACCAAACCATGAGGTTGAGGGAATTGTCCGTAGAACTCTGAGACAGGATTGTGTCGAGGCACAGATCTGGGGAAGGGGACCAACACATTTCTGCAGACTGGTTCACCTTCCAACAGGACAACGACACTAAGCACACAGCCAAGACAACAGAGGAGTGGCTTCAGGACAAGTCACTGAATGTCCTTGAGTGGCCCAGCCAGAGGCCCGACTTGAACCCGATTGAACATCTCTGAAGAGACCTGAAAATAGCTGTGCAGCGATGCTCCCCATCTAACCTGACAGAGCTTGAGAGGATCTGCAGAGAAGAATGGGAGAAACTCCCCAAATACAGGTGTGCCAAGCTTGTAGCGTCATACCTAAGAAGACTGGAGGCTGTAATCGCTGGCAAATGTGCTTCAACAAAGTACTGAGTAAAGGGTCTGAATACTGAAATAAATGTCTAAACCTGTTTTTGCTTGGTCATTATGGGGTATTGTGTATTGTGTATTGTGATGTCATTATTGGGTATTAGGTATTGTGTATTGGGTATTGTGTATTGGGTATTGTGTGGAGATTGTTTTTTAAATAAAACTGTTAAATGTGGAAAGAGTCCAGGGGTCTGAATACTTTCCACTAGTTTCCATTTTAGTTTATCTTTAAACATGAAATATTTGATCATTTTCAAGACTCTTGTTTAATACATTAGCAGCATGTCAAATATCTAGGGACATAAACAGTGGAATTCAAACAAATGCTTAAGAAAATAAAGACATATTGAAAGCTGAAATGGTTATTTTAGTCTCTACTTATTGGATGTGAAATAAAAAATGTTTAAAATTAATATTTTATAAAAAATCTAACTCTGAGAAACAAAATCCCCCTCATACCCTTTGACCTCTTCAACGTGTTCCTGTCACAGGCCGAATTCAACGTGTTCCTGTCACAGGCCGAATTCAACGTGTTCCTGTCACAGGCCGAATTCAACGTGTTCCTGTCACAGGCCGAATTCAACGTGTTCCTGTCACAGGCCGAATTCAACGTGTTCCCGTCACAGGCCGAATTCAACGTGTTCCCGTCACAGGCCGAATTCATAATGTTCCCGTTACAGGCCGAATTCATAATGTTCCTGTTACAGGCTGAATTCATAATGTTCCTGTTACAGGCTGAATTCATAATGTTCCTGTTACAGGCTGAATTCAACGTGTTCCTGTCACAGGCTGAATTCATAATGTTCCTGTTACAGGCTGAATTCATAATGTTCCTGTTACAGGCTGAATTCACAATGTTCCTGTTACAGGCTGAATTCAACGTGTTCCTGTCACAGGCTGAATTCATAATGTTCCTGTTACAGGCTGAATTCAACGTGTTCCTGTCACAGGCTGAATTCATAATGTTCCTGTTACAGGCTGAATTCATAATGTTCCTGTCACAGGCTGAATTCATAATGTTCCTGTCACAGGCTGAATTCATAATGTTCCTGTCACAGGCTGAATTCATAATGTTCCTGTTACAGGCTGAATTCATAATGTTCCTGTTACAGGCTGAATTCATAATGTTCCTGTTACAGGCTGAATTCATAATGTTCCCCATCAATACACCAGTCATTTAAATCAGTATTCACACCGCCAATACACCAGTCATTTAAATCAGTATTCACACCGCCAATACACCAGTCATTTACATCAGTATTCACACCGCCAATACACCAGTCATTTACATCAGTATTCACACCGCCAATACACCAGTCATTTACATCAGTATTCACACCGCCAATACACCAGTCATTTACATCAGTATTCACACCGCCAATACACCAGTCATTTACATCAGTATTCACACCGCCAATACACCAGTCATTTACATCAGTATTCACACCGCCAATACACCAGTCATTTACATCAGTATTCACACCGCCAATACACCAGTCATTTACATCAGTATTCACACCGCCAATACACCAGTCATTTACATCAGTATTCACACCGCCAATACACCAGTCATTTACATCAGTATTCACACCGCCAATACACCAGTCATTTACATCAGTATTCACACCGCCAATACACCAGTCATTTACATCAGTATTCACACCGCCAATACACCAGTCATTTACATCAGTATTCACACCGCCAATACACCAGTCATTTACATCAGTATTCACACCGCCAATACACCAGTCATTTACATCAGTATTCACACCGCCAATACACCAGTCATTTACATCAGTATTCACACCGCCAATACACCAGTCATTTACATCAGTATTCACACCGCCAATACACCAGTCATTTACATCAGTATTCACACCGCCAATACACCAGTCATTTACATCAGTATTCACACCGCCAATACACCAGTCATTTACATCAGTATTCACACCGCCAATACACCAGTCATTTACATCAGTATTCACACCGCCAATACACCAGTCATTTACATCAGTATTCACACCGCCAATACACCAGTCATTTACATCAGTATTCACACCGCCAATACACCAGTCATTTACATCAGTATTCACACCGCCAATACACCAGTCATTTACATCAGTATTCACACCGCCAATACACCAGTCATTTACATCAGTATTCACACCGCCAATACACCAGTCATTTACATCAGTATTCACACCGCCAATACACCAGTCATTTACATCAGTATTCACACCGCCAATACACCAGTCATTTACATCAGTATTCACACCGCCAATACACCAGTCATTTACATCAGTATTCACACCGCCAATGCACCAGTCATTTACATCAGTATTCACACCGCCAATGCACCAGTCATTTACATCAGTATTCACACCGCCAATGCACCAGTCATTTACATCAGTATTCACACCGCCAATACACCAGTCATTTACATCAGTATTCACACCGCCAATACACCAGTCATTTACATCAGTATTCACACCGCCAATACACCAGTCATTTACATCAGTATTCACACCGCCAATACACCAGTCATTTACATCAGTATTCACACCGCCAATACACCAGTCATTTACATCAGTATTCACACCGCCAATACACCAGTCATTTACATCAGTATTCACACCGCCAATACACCAGTCATTTACATCAGTATTCACACCACCAATACACCAGTCATTTACATCAGTATTCACACCGCCAATACACCAGTCATTTACATCAGTATTCACACCGCCAATACACCAGTCATTTACATCAGTATTCACACCGCCAATACACCAGTCATTTACATCAGTATTCACACCACTGAGTCAATACATGTTAGAATCACCTTTGGCAGCGATTACAGCTGTGAGTCTTTCTGGGTAAGTCTCTAAGAGTGATTACAGCTGTGAGTCTTTCTGGGTAAGTCTCTAAGAGTGATTACAGCTATGAGTCTTTCTGGGTAAGTCTCTAAGAGTGATTACAGCTATGAGTCTTTCTGGGTAAGTCTCTAAGAGTAATTACAGCTGTGAGTCTTTCTGGGTAAGTCTCTAAGAGCGATTACAGCCGTGAGTCTTTCTGGGTAAGTCTCTAAGAGCGATTACAGCCGTGAGTCTTGCTGGGTAAGTCTCTAAGAGCGATTACAGCTGTGAGTCTTGCTGGGTAAGTCTCTAAGAGCGATTACAGCTGGGAGTCTTTCTGGGTAAGTCTCTAAGAGCGATTACAGCCGTGAGTCTTTCTGGGTAAGTCTCTAAGAGCGATTACAGCTGTGAGTCTTTCTGGGTAAGTCTCTAAGAGCGATTACAGCCGTGAGTCTTTCTGGGTAAGTCTCTAAGAGCGATTACAGCTGTGAGTCTTTCTGGGTAAGTCTCTAAGAGCGATTACAGCTGTGAGTCTTTCTGGGTAAGTCTCTAAGAGCGATTACAGCTGTGAGTCTTTCTGGGTAACCATATCAGGGATATGTTACAAATCAATAACTAATTCTCCGTTCTAATTCTCCGTCACAAAATCATCAAACTAGATATGATTTATTCTAAAAATGTCCAGCATACTTTGAACAACCTTTGTTTCGACAAATTCCAGTTTTGGCTCGATAGAAATACATAGTGTCTATAAAACGGCATTTACAGCGATATGAAAATCAATTACATTTTCCCTGACTTTGACATCATCATGAAACTAGGATTTATTCTATAAATGTCTAGTATGTTATGTTTGTCTTTTGTAAGCCAATAGTGGCTAACCAGGGGTGGGATAATGTGGCTTTGATTGGATAGAAACCAGGAGCTTGTTAATGACGGTTTTGTGATGGAACAGATTACTTGGTGAGTTATTGGTTGGTGGGATGGGAGACGCTGTCAGCTGGCGATCTACCTGTTGGGAGACGCTGTCAGCTGGCGATCTACCTGTTGGGAGACGCTGTCAGCTGGCGATCTACCTGTTGGGAGACGCTATCAGCTGGTGATCTACCTGTTGGGAGACGCTGTCAGCTGGCGATCTACCTGTTGGGAGACGCTGTCAGCTGGCGATCTACCTGTTGGGAGACGCTGTCAGCTGGCGATCTACCTGATGGGAGACGCTGTCAGCTGGCGATCTACCTGATGGGAGACGCTGTCAGCTGGCGATCTACCTGATGGGAGACGCTGTCAGCTGGCGATCTACCTGATGGGAGACGCTGTCAGCTGGCGATCTACCTGATGGGAGACGCTGTCAGCTGGCGATCTACCGTTGGGAGACACTGGGTAGACAATTTCCTTCCCTTCATCTGAACATTGGAGTGTCAGCCACAATCAAGCATAACAGAGAACATAATATTTGAGAACATTATTATTTGCGAATATATGTTATGGCCAAACCAGATCTCAAAGACGACCTCTCTCCAGAAGCCGTCGCAGAGAACTTCAACCACTGCATTCAGTACATAATATAAAATACTACATAATAGGCATGAAATGGTTGAATATAAAGTGTGTATCATTCTCTGTCAGTTTTTCTGAGGAGATTAAAGGACGCCCTCTAGTGGAATTAGATGGAATTATTTCTGGTATTTTACATACAGTTCATTCTGAAAGTATTCAGACTCTGACTGTTTCCACTATCTAGACAGCCTAATGTTAACATTACTATATACAGTCCATTCAGAAAGTATTCAGACCCCTTGACTGTTTCCACTATCTAGACAGCCTAATGTTAACATTACTATATACAGTCCATTCAGAAAGTATTCAGACCCCTTGACTGTTTCCACTATCTAGACAGCCTAATGTTAACATTACTATATACAGTCCATTCAGAAAGTATTCAGACCCCTTGACTGTTTCCACTATCTAGACAGCCTAATGTTAACTTTACTATATACAGTCCATTCAGAAAGTATTCAGACCCCTTGACTGTTTCCACTATCTAGACAGCCTAATGTTAACATTACTATATACAGTCCATTCAGAAAGTATTCAGACCCCTTGACTGTTTCCACATTTTGTTAACCTTATTCTAAAGTGGATTACGATTTCTATCCCCTCAATCTACATACAGTAGTTGCCAAAGCAAAAACTGGTTTTTAGAAATGTTGACAAATGTACACAAAAAAAAAGAACTGGGGAGTGTTGCTGCACAGATATTTTCTGGTCTCTTCAGAGATGTTTGATCGGGTTCAAGTCTGGGCTCTGGCTGGGTCACTCAAGGTCATTCAGAGACTTGTCCCGAAGCCACTCCTGCGTTTTCTTGGCTGTGTGCTTAGGGTCGTTGTCCTGCTGGAAGGTATAAACCTTTGCCCCAGTCTGAGGTCCTGGAGCAAGTTTTCATCAAGGATCTGCTCCGTTCATCTTTCCCTAGATCCTGACTAGTCTCCCAGTCCCTGCCGCTGAACAACATCCATACAGCATGATGCTGCCACCACCATGCTTCACTAGTCTCCCAGTCCCTGAACAACATCCCCACAGCATGATGCTGCCACCACCGTGCTTCACTAGTCTTCCAGTCCCTGAACAACATCCCCACAGAATGATGCTGCCACCACCGTGCTTCACTAGTCTTCCAGTCCCTGAACAACATCCCCACAGCATGATGCTGCCACAACCATGCTTCACCGTAGGCATTGAAGGACGGCAGATAACCTGGCAGGTAGGAGCGTTGGGCTGCCACCACCATGCTTCACCGTAGGCATTGAAGGACGGCAGATAACCTGGCAGGTAGGAGCGTTGGGCTGCCACCACCATGTTTCACCGTAGGCATTGAAGGACGGCAGATAACCTGGCAGGTAGGAGCATTGGGATGCCACCACCATGCTTCACCGTAGGCATTGAAGGACGGCAGATAACCTGGCAGGTAGGAGCGTTGGGCCAGTAACCAAACGTTTGCTGGATTGAATCCATGAGGTGACAATCTGTTTTTCTGCCCCCTGAGCAAGGCAGTTAAACCCACTGTTCCCCTGAGCAAGGCAGTTAAACCCACTGTTCCCCTGAGCAAGGCAGTTAAACCCACTGTTCCCCGGGCGCCAAAGACGTGGGTTGAGGCAGCCCCCCCCCCCTGACACAGAGGGGATGGGTTAAATGTGGATTACACATTTCAGTTGAATACATTCAGTCCAACTGACTAGGTATCCCCCTTTCCCTCCTATACATGGTTCAATCTTGGTTTCATCCGACAAGATCATCTTGTTTCTTATGGTCTGAGAGTCCTTTAGGTGTCTTTTGGCTCCAAGCACGCTGTCATGTGCCTTTTACTGAGGAGTGGCTTCTGTCCGAACCTTCCAGAAGGACTACCATCTCCACAGAGGAAGTCTGGAGCTCTGTCAGAGTGACCATCGGGTTCTTGGTCACCTCCCTGACCAAGGCCCTTCTCCCCCGATTTCTGAGTTTGGCCTACCGGCCAGCTCTAGGAAGAGTCTTGGTGGTTCCAAACTTCTTCCATTTAAGATTGATGGGGACCTTCAATGATGCAGAAATGTCTTGGTACCCTTCCCCAGATCTGAGCCTCGACACAATCCTGTCTCTGAGCTCGACGGACAATTCCTTCAACCTCATGGCTTGGCTTTTGCTGTCAACTGTGGGACCTTATATAGACAGGTGTGTGCCTTTCCAAGTCATGTAGAAGCATCTCAAGGATGATCAATGGAAACAGGATGCACCTGAGCTCAATTTCAAGTCTCATAGTAAAGGGGTCTGAATACTTACGTAAATTAGTTTGTTTATTTTTATAAACTTGCAAAAAATGTCTAAAAACCTGTTTTTGCTTTGTCATTATGGGGTATCGTGATGTCATTATGGGGTATTGTGTGCAGCTTGATGAGGAACATAAAAGTACAAAGATTTTCGAACAAGGCTAATTTAACAAAATGAGGAAGGGACCTGAATACTTTCCGAAAGCACTGCATCATCTAGGTCCTGTAGACCTCTTCCAGGTCCTGGTGGTAGTAGTAGACCTCTTCCAGGTCCTGGTGGTAGTAGTAGACCTCTTCCAGGTCCTGGTGGTAGTAGTAGACCTCTTCCAGGTCCTGGTGGTAGTAGTAGACCTCTTCCAGGTCCTGGTGGTAGTAGTAGACCTCTTCCAGGTCCTGGTGGTAGTAGTAGACCTCTTCCAGGTCCTGGTGGTAGTAGTAGACCTCTTCCAGGTCCTGGTGGTAGTAGTAGACCTCTTCCAGGTCCTGGTGGTAGTAGTAGACCTCTTCCAGGTCCTGGTGGTAGTAGTAGACCTCTTCCAGGTCCTGGTGGTAGTAGTAGACCTCTTCCAGGTCCTGGTGGTAGTAGTAGACCTCTTCCAGGTCCTGGTGGTAGTAGTAGACCTCTTCCAGGTCCTGGTGGTAGTAGTAGACCTCTTCCAGGTCCTGGTGGTAGTAGTAGACCTCTTCCAGGTCCTGGTGGTAGTAGTAGACCTCTTCCAGGTCCTGGTGGTAGTAGTAGACCTCTTCCAGGTCCTGGTAGTAGTAAGTAGACATCTTCCAGGTCCTGGTGGTAGTAGTAGACCTCTTCCAGGTCCTGGTGGTAGTAGTAGACCTCTTCCAGGTCCTGGTGGTAGTAGTAGACCTCTTCCAGGTCCTGGTGGTAGTAGTAGACATCTTCCAGGTCCTGGTGGTAGTAAGTAGACATCTTCCAGGTCCTGGTGGTAGTAAGTAGACATCTTCCAGGTCCTGGTGGTAGTAGTAGACCTCTTCCAGGTCCTGGTGGTAGTAGTAGACCTCTTCCAGGTCCTGGTGGTAGTAGTAGACCTCTTCCAGGTCCTGGTGGTAGTAGTAGACATCTTCCAGGTCCTGGTGGTAGTAGTAGACCTCTTCCAGGTCCTGGTGGTAGTAGTAGACCTCTTCCAGGTCCTGGTGGTAGTAGTAGACCTCTTCCAGGTCCTGGTGGTAGTAGTAGACCTCTTCCAGGTCCTGGTGGTAGTAGTAGACATCTTCCAGGTCCTGGTAGTAGTAAGTAGACCTCTTCCAGGTCCTGGTGGTAGTAAGTAGACCTCTTCCAGGTCCTGGTGGTAGTAGTAGACCTCTTCCAGGTCCTGGTGGTAGTAGTAGACCTCTTCCAGGTCCTGGTGGTAGTAGTAGACCTCTTCCAGGTCCTGGTGGTAGTAGTAGACATCTTCTAGATCAAATTGTCAAACCTAGATGTTTCTCAGTTTTATTGAACATGTGTTGGGGTGAATCGGTGGAATGAAACCAAAACGACATCGAAACGGTTTAATGTTACGCTTTATTTTAACAGATCAAACTAAAATCATTTTAGGGTCATTTTATTTAATGAATCCTTTAGAAGGGAAATAATAACTAATTTTAGTCACAACGTTCATCTCGTCTCCAACCAGAGACTTGTTGAACTCTGACAGCTCGTGCTCCAACCTACAGCGGTGTGTTGGTTTAGCTTTTAGCCGCTACGCTAGTCTCTTCTCTTTGGAAGACCTGCACAGGCAGTCAGAACAGGTGTGTGTGTGTGTGTGTGTAGACAGGAAGCAGGACGTTAAGTTGGTTGATGTCAGCCCAGGTGTAACTGCGTATCTAGACCGGCAGGTGTGTATATAAAGGCTGTGTGTGTGTGTGTAGACAGGAAGCAGGACGTTAAGTTGGGTGATGTCAGCCCAGGTGTAACTGCGTATCTAGACCGGCAGGTGTGTATATAAAGGCTGTGTGTGTGTGTGTGTGTGTGTGTGTGGGGACAGGAAGCAGGTGTGTTTTCAGAAGGCTTTGAACAGCTGGTTGGGCAGGTACCCCAGGTGAAGGAAGGAGGTCTGAGCTTCTCTCTCCAGATTGGCCAGCTCCTGAACTGTAGGAGCCAATGCAGCCACATGACCACAATAGTTACCACCTGGAGAGAGAGACAGAGAGATGTAATGAACCAAGCTTTAAATTATATACACAAAAGAATGTGGACATTACTTCAACTTAGTGAATTCCATTTCAGCCACACCCATTGCTGAGAGGTGTATAAAATCGAACACACAGCCATGCAATCTCCACAGACAAACATTGGCAGTGTTGTGAAGTGGAAATGTCTAGGAGCAACAACAGCCCCGCCGTAAAGTGGGTTTCCGTGGCCGAGCAGCGACACGCAAGCCTTAGATCACCATGCGCCGTGCCAAGCGTTGGCTGGTGTGGTGTAAAGCTCTGGAGAAACCTGTTCTCTGGAGGGGTGAATCACGCTTCACCATCTGGCAGCTTTAGTGAATATAAAGACGCCCGTAGCGATCCCGTCTAACACACACCTGCTGCTGCTCTGCGCTTGCCGTAGGTCACCTTGCCGTCGAAGTCGTCCACAGGAACCTTGATGTCCGGTTCACACTGGGTGATGGTACACTTTAAATGTTCCTCTACATCGGACAGCAGCTGAGGAACGGAGAGAGAGAGAGAGAGAGAGAGAGGGGGGGGGTTCACACTGGGTGATGGTACACTTTAAATGTTCCTCTACATCGGAGGGGGGGGGGGGGTTCACACTGGGTGATGGTACACTTTAAATGTTCCTCTACATCAGAGGGGGGGGGGGGGTTCACACTGGGTGATGGTACACTTTAAATGTTCCTCTACATCGGAGGGGGGGGGGGGGGGTTCACACTGGGTGATGGTACACTTTAAATGTTCCTCTACATCGGAGGGGGGGGTTCACACCCGGTGATGGTACACTTTAAATGTTCCTCTACATCGGAGGGGGGGTTCACACTGGGTGATGGTACACTTTAAATGTTCCTCTACATCGGAGGGGGGGGGGGGGGGTTCACACTGGGTGATGGTACACTTTAAATGTTCCTCTACATCGGAGGGGGGGGGGGGTTCACACTGGGTGATGGTACACTTTAAATGTTCCTCTACATCGGAGGGGGGGGGGGGGGGGGGTTCACACTGGGTGATGGTACACTTTAAATGTTCCTCTACATCGGAGGGGGGGGGGGTTCACACTGGGTGATGGTACACTTTAAATGTTCCTCTACATCGGAGGGGGGGGGGGGGGGGTTCACACTGGGTGATGGTACACTTTAAATGTTCCTCTACATCGGAGGGGGGGGGGGTTCACACTGGGTGATGGTACACTTTAAATGTTCCTCTACATCGGAGGGGGGGGGGGTTCACACTGGGTGATGGTACACTTTAAATGTTCCTCTACATCGGACAGCAGCTGAGGAACGGAGAGACTCATAGGGGGTGGAGAGAGGGGGGGGGTGGAGCGAGGGAGAGAGTTGGGGTGGAGCGAGGGAGAGAGTTGGGGTGGAGCGAGGGAGAGAGTTGGGGTGGAGCGAGGGAGAGAGTTGGGGTGGAGCGAGGGGGTTGGGGTAGAGCGAGGGAGAGAGTTGGGGTAGAGCGAGGGGGTTGGGGTAAGAGTAGAGCGAGGGGGTTGGGGTAGCGAGCGGGGTTGGGGTAGAGCGAGGGGGTTGGGGTAGAGCGAGGGGGTTGGGGTAGAGCGAGGGGGTTGGGGTAGAGCGAGGGGGTTGGGGTAGAGCGAGGGGGTTGGGGTAGAGCGAGGGGGTTGGGGTAGAGCGAGGGGGTTGGGGTAGAGCGAGGGGGGTTGGGGTAGAGCGAGGGGGGTTGGGGTAGAGCGAGGGGGTGGGGTAGAGCGGGGGGTTGGGGTAGAGCGAGGGGGTTGGGGTAGAGCGAGGGGGTTGGGGTAGAGCGAGGGGGTTGGGGTAGAGCGAGGGGGTTGGGGTAGAGCGAGGGGGTTGGGGTAGAGCGAGGGGGTTGGGGTAGAGCGAGGGGGTTGGGGTAGAGCGAGGGGGTTGGGGTAGAGCGAGGGGGTTGGGGTAGAGCGAGGGGGTTGGGGTAGAGCGAGGGGGTTGGGGTAGAGCGAGGGGGTTGGGGTAGAGCGAGGGGGTTGGGGTAGAGCGAGGGGGTTGGGGTAGAAGCGAGGGGGTTGGGGGTAGAGCGAGGGGGTTGGGGTAGAGCGAGGGGGTTGGGAGTAGAGGCGAGGGGGTTGGGGTAAGAGCGAGAGGGTTGGGGTAGAGCGAGAGGGTTTGGGGTAGAGCGAGGGGGTTGGGGTTAGAGCGAGGGGGGTTTGGGGTAGAGAGAGGGGGTTGGGGTAGAGAGAGGGGGTTTGGGGTAGAGACGAGGGGGTTGGGGTAGAGCGAGGGGTTGGGGTAGAGCGAGGGGGTTGGGTGTAGAGCGAGGGGGTTGGGGTAGAGAGAGGGGGTTGGGGTAGAGATGAGGCGAGGGGGTTGGGGTAGAGAGAGGCCGGAGGGGGTTGGGGTCGAGACGCAGGCGAGGGGGTTCGGGGTAGAGAGAGGGGGTTGGGGTAGAGAGGGGTTAGGCTAGAGAGGGGGGTTGGGGTAGAGAGAGGGGGTTGGGTAGCGAGAGGGGTTTGGGTAGAGAGAGGGGGGGTTGGGGGTAGAGAGAGGGGGTTGGGGGGTAGAGCGAGGGGGTTGGTGTTAGAGCGAGGGGGTTGGGGTAGAGCGAGAGGGTTGGGGTAGAGCGAGGGGGTTGGGGTAGAGCGAGGGGGTTGGGGTAGAGCGAGGGGGTTGGGGTAGAGCGAGGGGGTTGGGGTAGAGCGAGGGGGTTGGGTAGAGCGAGGGGGTTGGGGTAGAGAGAGGGGGTTGGGGTAGAGAGAGGGGGTTGGGGTAGAGAGAGGGGGTTGGGGTAGAGAGAGGGGGTTGGGGTAGAGCGAGAGAGAGTGGAGCGAGAGAGAGAGAATGGAAGGAGGGAGTATGACGAGCAGAGGAACAGAGGTAGTATTGGTTTCCTCACCTCCTTCTCATTGTACCAGATGGTACATCCTCCCTCCTCCTTCAGCCTGGTGTTGTGACACCCTCTGCCCCGGTTAGCACACGTATGGTACCACACCTACAGACAGAATGAGTCAGCCACCTGTGGACCTGAGACCACAGAATTACAACACATATTCTGACTGATGGCCTTACCTTCTCCTTCTCCATGGCAACGAGAGAGATGGCCAACCCCATCCTAAAAGATGAAGAGAAACTTGACTTTTTCTAGATGTGGTTTTCCCAGACAGATGAAACCAAGAAGCATCGTCAACACAGATTCAGACTCGATATTACTGACCTCTCTCTCCACCAGACTAGATATTACTGACCTCTCTCTCCACCAGACTAGATATTACTGACCTCTCTCTCCACCAGACTAGATATTACTGACCTCTCTCTACCAGACTAGATATTACTGACCTCTCTCTACCAGACTAGATATTACTGACCTCTCTCTCCACCAGACTAGATATTACTGACCTCTCTCTCCACCAGACTAGATATTACTGACCTCTCTCTCCACCAGACTAGATATTACTGACCTCTCTCTCCACCAGACTAGATATTACTGACCTCTCTCTCCACCAGACTAGATATTACTGACCTCTCTCTCCACCAGACTAGATATTACTGACCTCTCTCTACCAGACTAGATATTACTGACCTCTCTCTACCAGACTAGATATTACTGACCTCTCTCCACCAGACTAGATATTACTGACCTCTCTCCACCAGACTAGATATTACTGACCTCTCTCTACCAGACTAGATATTACTGACCTCTCTCCACCAGACTAGATATTACTGACCTCTCTCCACCAGACTAGATATTACTGACCTCTCTCTACCAGACTAGATATTACTGACCTCTCTCTACCAGACTAGATATTACTGACCTCTCTCTACCAGACTAGATATTACTGACCTCTCTCTCCCAGACTAGATATTACTGACCTCTCTCTCCACCAGACTAGATATTACTGACCTCTCTCTCCACCAGACTAGATATTACTGACCTCTCTCTCCACCAGACTAGATATTACTGACCTCTCTCTCCACCAGACTAGATATTACTGACCTCTCTCTCCACCAGACTAGATATTACTGACCTCTCTCTCCACCAGACTAGATATTACTGACCTCTCTCTCCACCAGACTAGATATTACTGACCTCTCTCTCCACCAGACTAGATATTACTGACCTCTCTCTCCACCAGACTAGATATTACTGACCTCTCTCTCCACCAGACTAGATATTACTGACCTCTCTCTCCACCAGACTAGATATTACTGACCTCTCTCTCCACCAGACTAGATATTACTGACCTCTCTCTCCACCAGACTAGATATTACTGACCTCTCTCTCCACCAGACTAGATATTACTGACCTCTCTCTCCACCAGACTAGATATTACTGACCTCTCTCTCCACCAGACTAGATATTACTGAACTCTCTCTCCACCAGACTAGATATTACTGACCTCTCTCTACCAGACTAGATATTACTGACCTCTCTCTCCACCAGACTAGATATTACTGACCTCTCTCTCCACCAGACTAGATATTACTGACCTCTCTGCTCTCCCCACTCTGCCGATGCGATGGACGTAGTTCTGCTTCTCATCTGGCAGAGTCACGTTGATCACTGGAACACATTGATCAGGGTCAAAATGGATTAAAAAGCAACAGGACAACTTGGACTTGAAAAGGAGGTTCTGTCTGTGTCTGTGTTGTGTTTGTGTTAACCTCATGGTCTGTGTTGTGTTTGTGTTAATCTCATGGTCTGTGTTGTGTTTCTGTGTTAATCTCATGGTCTGTGTTAATCTCATGGTCTGTGTTGTGTTTCTGTGTTAATCTCATGGTCTGTGTTGTGTTTCTGTGTTAATCTCATGGTCTGTGTTAACCTCATGGTCTGTGCGTTAATCTCATGGTCTGTGTTAACCTCATGGTCTGTGCGTTAATCTCATGGTCTGTGTTAACCTCATGGTCTGTGTTAATCTCATGGTCTGTGTTGTGTTTCTGTGTTAACCTCATGGTCTGTGCGTTAACCTCATGGTCTGTGCGTTAACCTCATGGTCTGTGCGTTAACCTCATGGTCTGTGCGTTAACCTCATGGTCTGTGCGTTAATCTCATGGTCTGTGTTGTGTTTCTGTGTTAACCTCATGGTCTGTGCGTTAATCTCATGGTCTGTGCGTTAATCTCATGGTCTGTGCGTTAATCTCATGGTCTGTGCGTTAATCTCATGGTCTGTGCGTTAATCTCATGGTCTGTGCGTTTGTCTCACCGTAGGGGACTCCGTGGATGTCGATGCCCCTGGCCGCCACGTCTGTACAGATCAAGAACTTCACTTCCTGTTTCTGTAAGGAGATACAGGAAGTCAATATCATATTTGATGCTGTTGCTGAAAACAGAATAAAAGTGTAAAATAGGAGTGTTTTATTTAATTGTTCCTGAGAGATGTTTGAGGCACAGCTGGGGGTCCCACTGCCAACCGTACCTCTAATCATGTCTAGATATCACATGGCCCCCTATTCCCCGGGGCCCCCGCTCCAGAGTAGTCCCCTCCCCCCCGCTCCAGAGTAGTCCCCTCCCCCCCCGCTCCAGAGTAGTCCCCTCCCCCCCCGCTCCAGAGTAGTCCCCTCCCCCCCCGCTCCAGAGTAGTCCCCTCCCCCCCCGCTCCAGAGTAGTCCCCTCCCCCCCGCTCCAGAGTAGTCCCCTCCCCCCCGCTCCAGAGTAGTCCCCTCCCCCCCCGCTCCAGAGTAGTCCCCTCCCCCCCGCTCCAGAGTAGTCCCCTCCCCCCCGCTCCAGAGTAGTCCCCTCCCCCCCGCTCCAGAGTAGTCCCCTCCCCCCCCGCTCCAGAGTAGGTCCCCTCCCCCCCGCTCCAGAGTAGGTCCCCTCCCCCCCGCTCCAGAGTAGGTCCCCTCCCCCCCGCTCCAGAGTAGGTCCCCTCCCCCCCGCTCCAGAGTAGTCCCCTCCCCCCCGCTCCAGAGTAGTCCCCTCCCCCCCGCTCCAGAGTAGTCCCCTCCCCCCCCGCTCCAGAGTAGGTCCCCTCCCCCCCGCTCCAGAGTGGTCCCCTCCCCCCCCGCTCCAGAGTAGGTCCCCTCCCCCCGCTCCAGAGTAGGTCCCCTCCCCCCGCTCCAGAGTGGTCCCCCCCCCCCCCCCACTCCAGAGTAGGTCCCCTCCCCCCGCTCCAGAGTAAGTCCCCCCCCCCCCCACTCCAGAGTAGGTCCCTTCCCCCCGCTCCAGAATAGTCCCCTCCCCCCCGCTCCAGAATAGTCCCCTCCCCCCCGCTCCAGAATAGTCCCCTCCCCCCCGCTCCAGAATAGTCCCCTCCCCAGAGTAGTGCACTAAAATAGGGACTAGGGTGACATTTAAGAACTCAAATCAAGTAACGGATGTACTTTCTCATTGGTTCTAAACAATTAATAGTCTTGACATCCCAGACGTGGGACAACAGCAATAAGTTATAAATGGTCAGTGGCTAAGTGAGGTCGCGTCCCGCCCGTGGCTAAGTGATGTCATATCCTGCCCGTGGCTAAGTGATGCTGCTGACCTTGAATCGGTCCAGATTGGTCTTGCGTTCGTTGGGCTTCCGGTCACCATGGAGACAGACACAGGAAAGCTGGTGGCCTTTTTTATCTGGACCTAATGGAGGGAGGGGACAGGGTAAAACACACCTCCTTGTATTTCCATGTAGTAGTATTTATCTAGTACAGTAGTAGTATTCTAACTCACCTCCTCCCTGTACTATGAAGTACTGCTCCATGTTGTAGTAGTATTGTAGTATTAATGTAGTACAGTAGTAGTATTCTAACTCACCTCCTCCCTGTACTATGAAGTACTGCTCCATGTTGTAGTAGTATTAATGTAGTACAGTAGTAGTATTCAAACTCACCTCCTCCCTGTACTATGAAGTACTGCTCCATGTTGTAGTAGTATTGTAGTATTAATGTAGTACAGTAGTAGTATTCTAACTCACCTCCTCCCTGTACTATGAAGTACTGCTCCATGTTGTAGTAGTATTGTAGTATTAATGTAGTACAGTAGTAGTATTCAAACTCACCTCCTCCCTGTACTATGAAGTACTGCTCCATGTTGTAGTAGTATTGTAGTATTAATGTAGTACAGTAGTAGTATTCTAACTCACCTCCTCCCTGTACGATGAAGTACTGCTCCATGTTGTCACAGTCGATCTTGGTCCGACAGAAGATGATGGCCTGGTCCATGTTGTGTTCCCTGATGGCTCTGATGGTGTACTCCCCCTTCAAGATCTTGATGGCCTCAGACCACATCTCTACACACACACACAGTAACAGGTCAGACCATAACCTTACGCTAGAAAACAGGACATTACAACTTAATATCAGGGCTCCCCAACTTAGATGTTGAAGTATTCCCACACAGAGAGATATGTGATTGTATAGGTTTTAGTCAAATATTATATCAGTTTGGGCTTCTTTTGGTCAATTTGAAGTCTACTAATTATGACGTTGCAGTCCCCCTCATCCACTCAGGAAATAAATTGGCTGGCGGCTGATTCGAGGTGATCCCTGCCCTATATAGTGCACTACTTTAACCAGGGCCCCTATATAGTGCACTACTTTAACCAGGGCACCTATATAGTGCACTACTTTAACCAGGACCCCTATATAGTGCACTACTTTGACCAGGGTGCTTTAGAAAACAAGGTGCCATTTGG
>NC_034194.2:45423362-45510862 GCF_002021735.2 Oncorhynchus kisutch
CCTCGATATGTAGCCAGTTAGCCGTGCTAATGCTAACCTTCTGAATGAACCGCAGCGTCGGCTAACCTCGATATGTAGCCAGTTGGCCGTGCTAATGCTAACCTTCTGAATGAAACGCAGCGTCGGCTAACCTCGATATGTAGCCAGTTGGCCGTGCTAATGCTAACCTTCTGAATGAACCGCAGCGTCGGCTAACCTCGATATGTAGCCAGTTGGGCCGTGCTAATGCTAACCTTCTGAATGAACCGCAGCGTCGGCTAACCTCGATATGTAGCCAGTTGGCCGTGCTAATGCTAACCTTCTGAATGAACCGCAGCGTCGGCTAACCTCGATATGTAGCCAGTTGGCCGTGCTAATGCTAACCTTCTGAATGAACCGCAGCGTCGGCTAATCTCGATATGTAGCCAGTTGGCCGTGCTAATGCTAACCTTCTGAATGAACCGCAGCGTCGGCTAACCTCGATATGTAGCCAGTTAGCCGTGCTAATGCTAACCTTCTGAATGAACCGCAGCGTCGGCTAACCTCGATATGTAGCCAGTTGGCCGTGCTAATGCTAACCTTCTGAATGAACCGCAGCGTCGGCTAACCTCGATATGTAGCCAGTTGGCCGTGCTAATGCTAACCTTCTGAATGAACCGCAGCGTCGGCTAACCTCGATATGTAGCCAGTTGGCCGTGCTAATGCTAACCTTCTGAATGAACCGCAGCGTCGGCTAACCTCGATATGTAGCCAGTTGGCCGTGCTAATGCTAACCTTCTGAATGAACCGTTAACCGCAGCGTCGGCTAACCTCGATATGTAGCCAGTTAGCCGTGCTAATGCTAACCTTCTGAATGAACCGTTAACCGCAGCGTCGACTAACCTCGATATGTAGCCAGTTAGCCGTGCTAATGCTAACCTTCTGAATGAACCGTTAACCGCAGCGTCGGCTAACCTCGATATGTAGCCAGTTAGCCGTGCTAATGCTAACCTTCTGAATGAACCGTTAACCGCAGCGTCGGCTAACCTCGATATGTAGCCAGTTAGCCGTGCTAATGCTAACCTTCTGAATGAACCGTTAACCGCAGCGTCGGCTTACCTGACAAAGATATCCTGATTCTTTGCATCAATTGGGTTTGGGTGGCCATACTTCTGCAAACTCTGCCATGACATGCTGCAGTAGGTCTACAATAAACATGGTCAGACCGACACCTTCCTCGGTCTAAACGTGCAACTAAAGGGGAACTACACCAACAACAAACAACTATACATATATATATTTTTACCTCAAAACTAGTCTTCTGATGTGATTTAAGCATTGACATGGTCTCAGAAGATCCATTTGATGATTCTATATTATGAATTGTATAGAAAAACAAAAAGCAACATTTAAAAGGGTCGTCCCCATTTTTAAATGAGCTGAAATAAGAGATCCCATAAAAGGAAGCAACAGCTCTTTTCTCAAATTCCCTATTAGTGAGCATTTCTCCTTCGCTGATGAAACTGTGGTTTTACAACAACCGAAGAATTGCTGCACAAACTATCAGAAACCGTCTCAGGGAAGCTCATCTGTGTGCTCGTTATCCTCACCGGGGTCTTGACCTGACTGCAGTCAAACAGGCACTCATCCAGGACCTGACTGCAGTCAAACAGGCACTCATCCAGGACCAGACAGTCAGACAGGCACTCATCCAGGACCAGACAGTCAGACAGGCACTCATCCAGGACCAGTCAGACAGGCACTCATCCAGGACCAGACAGTCAGACAGGCACTCATCCAGGACCAGACAGTCAGACAGGCACTCATCCAGGACCAGACAGTCAGACAGGGACTCATCCAGGACCAGACAGTCAGACAGGGACTCATCCAGGACCAGACAGTCAGGACAGGCACTCATCCAGGACAAGACAGTCAGACAGGCCACTCATCCAGGACAAGACAGTCAGACAGGCACTCATCCAGGACAAGACAAGTCAGACAGGCACTCATCCAGGACCAGTCAGTCAGGCACTCATCCAGGACCAGACAGTCAGACAGGCACTCATCCAGGACCAGACAGTCAGACAGGCACTCATCCAGGACAAGACACCTGCCAATCAGACAGGTACATTGACAGTCAGACAGGTACATACACACTCATCTAGGACCAGGAAGCGGACTTGAGACAAGGTGAGTTTCCCCGTAGAGATGAGGTCATCGAGACGACCTGGTGTTCCAACCACGATGTCCACCTGGGCGGGAGAGGAGAAGAGGAAAGGAGAGGAGAGGAGAAGAGGAAAGGAAAGGAGAGGAGAGGAAGAAAGGAGAGGAGAGGAAGAAAGGAGAGGAGAGGAAGAAAGAGAGGAGAGGAAGAAGGAGAGGAGGAGAAAGGAGAGGAGGGGAAGAAAGGAGAGGAGGGGAAGAAAGGAGAGGAGGGGAAGAAAGGAGAGGAGGGGAAGAAAGGAGAGGAGGGGAAGAAAGGAGAGGAGGGGAGAGGAAGAAAGGAGAGGAGGGGAGAGGAAGAAAGGAGAGGAGGGGAGAGGAAGAAGGAGAGGAGAGGAGAGGAAGAAAAGGGAGAGGAGAGGAGAGGAGAGAAGGAGAGGAGAGGAGAGGAAGAAAGGAGAGGAGAGGAGAGGAAGAAAGGAGAGGAGTGGGGGGGGAGAAAGGAAGGAAGAAAGGAGAGGAGAGGAAGAGAGGAGAGGAAGAAAGGAGAGGAGAGGAGAGGAAGAAAGGAGAGGAGAGGAGAGGAAGAAAGGAGAGGAGAGGAGAGGAAGAAAGGAGAGGAGAGGAAGAAAGGAGAGGAGAGGAAGAAAGGAGGAGAGGAGAGGGAAGAAAGGAGAGGAGAGGAAGAAGGAGAGGAGAGGCGAGGAAGAAAGGAAGAGAGGAAGAGGAGAGGAGAGGAAGAAAGGAGAGGAGAGGAAGAAAGGAGAAGGAGAAGGAGAGGAAGAAAGGAGAGGAGAGAGGAGAGGAAGAAAGGAGGAGGAGAGAGAGGAAGAAAGGAGAGGAGAGGAGAGGAAGAAAGGAGAGGAGAGGAGAGAAGAAGAAGAGAAGGAGAGGAGAGGAAAGGAGAGGAAGGAGAAAGGAGAGGAGAGGAGAGGAAGAAAGGAGAGGAGAGGAGAGGAAGAAAGGAGAGGAGAGGAGAGGAAGAAAGGAGAGGAAAGGAAGAAAGGAGGAGGTGAGGAGAGGAAGAAAGGAGAGGAGGAGAGGAAGAAAGGAAGAGGAGAGGAGAGGAAGAAAGGAGAGGAGAGGAGAGGAAGAAAGGAGAGGAGAGGAAGAAAGGAGGAGGAGGAGAGGAAGAAAGGAGAGGAGAGGAGAGGAAGAAAGGAGAGGAGAAAGGAGGAGGGAGAGGAAGACAAGGAGAGGAAGAAAAGAGAGGAAGAAGGAGAGGAAGAAGGAAGGAAGAAGAAAGGAGAGGAAAGAAAGGAGAGGAGAGAAAGGAAGAAGGAGAGGAAAGGAAGAAAGAGAGAAAGGAGAGGAGAGGAGAGGGAAAGGAGAGGAAAGGAAGAAAGGAGAGGAAGAGGAAGAAAGGAGAGGAGGGGAAGAAAGGAGAGGAAGAAAGGAGAGGAGAGGAGAGGAAAGGAAAGAAAAGGAGAGGAAGAAAGGAGAGGAAGAAAGGAGAGGAAGAAAGGAGAGGAGAGGGAAAGGAAGAAAGGAGAGGAAGAAAGGAAAGGAAGAAAGGAGAGGAAAGGAAGAAAGGAGAGGAGAGGAGAGGAAAGGAAGAAAGGAGAGGAGAGGAAGAAAGGAGAGGAAGAAAGGAGAGGAGGGGAAGAAAGGAGAGGAGGGGAAGAAAGGAGAGGAGGGAAGAAAGGAGAGGGAAGAAAGGAGAGGAGGGGAGAAAGGAGAGGAGGGGAAGAAAGGAGAGGAGAGGAAGAAAGGAGAGAGAGGAAGAAAGGAAAGGAGAGGAGAGGAAGAAAGGAAGAAAGGGAGGAGAGGAAGAAAGGAAGAAAGGAGAGGAGAGGAAGAAAGGAGAGGAAGAAAGGAGAGGAAGGAAAGGAGGAGGAAGAAAGGAGAGGAAGGAAGAAAGGAGAGGAAGAAAGGAGAGGAAGAAAGGAGAGGAGAGGAAAGGAAGAAAGGAGAGGAAAGGAAGAAAGGAGAGGAGAGGAGAGGAAAGGAAGAAGGAGAGGAGAGGAAGAAAGGAGAGGAGGGGAAGAAGGAGAGGAAGAAAGGAGAGGAGAGGAGAGGAAAGGAAGAAAGGAGAGGAAGAAAGGAGAGGAAGAAAGGAGAGGAAGAAAGGAGAGGAGAGGAAAGGAAGAAAGGAGAGGAAAGGAAAGAAAGGAGAGGAAAGGAAGAAAGGAGAGGAGAGGAGAGGAAAGGAAGAAAGGAGAGGAGAGGAAGAAAGGAGAGGAAGAAAGGAGAGGAGGGGAAGAAAGGAGAGGAGGGGAAGAAAGGAGAGGAGGGGAAGAAAGGAGAGGGGAAGAAAGGAGAGGAGGGAAGAAAGGAGAGGAGGGAGAGGAAGGAGAGAAAGGAGAGGAGAGGAAGAAAGGAAAGGAGAGGAGAGGAAGAAAGGAAGAAAGGAGAGGAGAGGAAGAAAGGAAGAAAGGAGAGGAGAGGAAGAAAGGAGAGGAGAGGAGAGGAAAGGAAGAAAGGAGAGGTGAGGAGGGGAAGAAAGGAGAGGAGAGGAGAGGAAGAAAGGAGAGGAGAGGAGAGGAAGAAAGGAGAGGAGAGGAAGAAAGGAGAGGAAAGGAGAGGAAGAAAGGAGAGGGAGAGGAGAGGAAGAAAGGAGAGGAGAGGAGAGGAAGAAAGGAGAGGAGAGGAGAGGAAGAAAGGAGAGGAGAGGAGAGGAAGAAAGGAGAGGAGAGGAGAGGAGAGGAAGAAAGGAGAGGAAGAAAGGAGAGGAAGAAAGGAGAGGAAGAAAGGAGAGGAGAGGAAAGGAAGAAAGGAGAGGAAGAAAGGAGAGGAAGGAAAGGAGAGGAGAGGAAAGAGGAAAGGAGAGGAAAGGAGAGGAGAGGAAGAAAGGAGAGGAAGGAAAGGAGAGGAGGAAGGAAAGGAGAGGAAGAAAGGAGAGGAGAGGAGAGGAAGGGAAGAAAGGAGAGGAAGAAAGGAGAGGAGAGGAGAGGAAAGGAAGAAAGGAGAGGAGAGGAGAGGAAGGAAGGAAGGAGAAGGAAGAGGAGAGGAAGAAAGGAGAGGAGAGGAAAGGAAGAAAGGAGAGGAGAGGGAAGAAAGAAGGAGGAAGAAAGGAGAGGAGGGAAGAAAGGAGAGGAGGGGAAGAAAGGAGAGGAGGGGAAGAAAGGAGAGGAGGGGAAGAAAGGAGAGGAGGGGAAGAAAGGAGAGGAGGGAAGAAAGGAGAGGAGGGGAAGAAAGGAGAGGAGGGGAAGAAGGAGAGGAGAGGAAGAAAGGAGAGGAGAGGAAGAAAGGAGAGGAGAGGAAGAAAGGAGAGGAGAGGAAGAAAGGAGAGGAGAGGAAGAAGGAGAGGAGAGAGAGGAAGAAAGGAGAGGAAGAAAGGAGGAGGAGAGGAAGAAAGGAGAGGAAGAAAGGAGAGGAGAGGAAGAAAGGAGAGGAGAGAGGAAAGGAGAAGAAAGGAGAGGAGAAGAAAGGAAGAAAGGAGAGGAGAGGAAAGGAGAGGAGAAGAAAGGAAGAAAGGAGAGGAGAGGAGAAGAGGAAAGGAGATGAGAGGAGAGGAAGAAAGGAGAGGAGAGGAAGAAAGTAGAGGAGAGGAAGAAGGAGAGGAGAGGAAAGGAGAGGAAAGGAGGAGAGGAAGAAAGGAGAGGAAAGGAGGAAGAAAGGAGAGGAGAGGAGGAGAGGAAAGGAGAAGAGAGGAAGGAGAGGAGAGGAAAGGAGAGGAAGAAAGGAGAGGAGAGAAAGAGCCAGGTGGAGAAACATTATACAACTACTTGAAGTGGAACTGACAGCGTTTTAACTACTTTGCAGATATGAAACAATCATAACAGAAATGTGAGTTATAGATCTGCCACTCATTGAAAGCAAGTCTAAGGAGTTGTAGATCTGTTCTGTGTGAAATGTCTATGTTTCCCATAGTTTTGCTTCTTTTACTTAAAATGTTCGTACACCAGCGTCAAACAACTGAAAATACTATTATTGGGTTCTGAAAAATCCACTTCTCAGTGGTTTAGATGGTACAATGATTCTCTATACCGGACCTGCATCAGTGAAACGGACATTTTATTATCCTCCAAGGTCGATGTCAGCGCCCTGCGGAAACCCAATTAGCATAATCCAGAGGGAAAAGAAATCCCCATTAAAAAAAGTGTCAGTTTAAACTAGTTGTTTTGTTACATTTGATTCGTCTCAATTCACTGCATCGCCTCTGTCGCGCTTCCGTATCTGCAGTCAAAGCTGTTTATCAGACCAAGAGACGTTCCAAAAACCATTCTTCACACAAAATAGTATGTAGCGTCTGAACGGTTTGGCCTACAAGCTACCCCTCTTAATGGAAAGATTTGACTCCCACGAAATTGACGGTTTTCTCATGTTTTGCTCGACGACTCACACAAGAGTCCCGGGACTCGTCCGAGGTCGGTACAGTCGATCTGTCAACTTCTGTCTGTCGTGTCCTAACAGTAATATGACCCCTCGAGTCTCTAACTTTTTCAGTTGAAAAAAAAAAAATTATGGAAGTATGTTTAGTGGCAAAAATACACACACGTTCAAAAGTCCTAAGTGTCACTGATGTTTTTGAAAGAACAGCACATTTTTTTGTCCATTAAAATAACGTCAAATTGTTCAGAAATACAGTGTAGACATTGTTAATGTTGTAAATTACTATTGTAGCTGGAAACGGCTGATTTTTAATGGAATATCTACAGAGGCCCATTATCAGCAACCATCACTCCTGTGTTCCAATGGCACGTTGTGTTAGCTAATCCAAGTTTATCATTTTAAAAGGCTAATTGATCATTAGAAAATCTGTTTGCAATTATTTAAGCACAGCTTAAAACGAATGTATCTGGAGCATCAGCTGAGATATGGCTTTTTCTTTGCAACTCTGCCTTTGACCTTCTTAAAACAATTCCAACCTACCCCTTGTTCCAGTACAGCCAGCTGGTCTCTAGCAGGAACACCTCCGATGATCAGAAGATCTCTGGAATGACACACACATACCGCGTAATAGACACACACATACCGCGTATACACGACAGAGACACAAAGAGAAAGACAGAGAGAGACAGAGACCCAATGAGAGACACAAAGAGAGAGACATACAGAGAGGTATGTACCGTACCTGAGCTTGGGATTGTCCACATATCTCTTACACTGGTTAACGTTGTTGAGTGTCTGTTCAGCAAGCTCTTTAGACGGCTCAACGATCAGAGCTTTGGGACCACAGGAAGTGGCCTTCACCTCCGACATCTTAACACTGCCTGCATCAGAGAGAGACATTCAACTACCAGGGAAGCAGGAAGTCTCCTTGGAGTATTCAGGAAGGTGTCTATAGGGGGCGGGGTTATTGAGGTATTAGTGGCTAAACAGTATTCATTGGTTAGTTTCTCATGTGTCTGGCTGGGCTTGACCACACCACCTACCCGTCTGGCTGGATTTAACCACACCCGTTTGGCTCGATTTGACCACAGCTCCTACCTGTCTGGCTGGACCTACCTGTCTGGCTGGATTTGACCACATGTCCCTCAGAAGCTTGGTCCACCGCTACGAAGCCCGTCTTGGGAGGATTCTTAAACTCCTCCCCCCCAAAGTTAAACTTCAGCTCTGCATTCTGTCAGATGGAGAGAAGAGAGAACGTCTGTTAGAGCCCCGCGTCTGGAACAGTGAGTCTGTTAGAGCCCCGCGTCTGGAACAGTGAGTCTGTTAGAGCCCCGCGTCTGGAACAGTGAGTCTGTCAGAGCCCCGCGTCTGGAACAGTGAGTCTGTCGGAGCCCCGCGTCTGGAACAGTGAGTCTGTCAGAGCCCCGCGTCTGGAACAGTGAGTCTGTCAGAGCCCCGCGTCTGGAACAGTGAGCCTGTCAGAGCCCCGCGTCTGGAACAGTGAGTCTGTCAGAGCCCCGCGTCTGGAACAGTGAGTCTGTCGGAGCCCCGCGTCTGGAACAGTGAGTCTGTCGGAGCCCCGCGTCTGGAACAGTGAGTCTGTTAGAGCCCCGCGTCTGGAACAGTGAGCCTGTCAGAGCCCCGCGTCTGGAACAGTGAGTCTGTCAGAGCCCCGCGTCTGGAACAGTGAGTCTGTCAGAGCCCCGCGTCTGGAACAGTGAGTCTGTCAGAGCCCCGCGTCTGGAACAGTGAGTCTGTCAGAGCCCCGCGTCTGGAACAGTGAGTCTGTCAGAGCCCCGCGTCTGGAACAGTGAGTCTGTTAGAGCCCCGCGTCTGGAACAGTGAGTCTGTTGGAGCCCCGCGTCTGGAACAGTGAGTCTGTTAGAGCCCCGCGTCTGGAACAGTGAGTCTGTTAGAGCCCCGCGTCTGGAACAGTGAGTCTGTTAGAGCCCCGCGTATGGAACAGTGAGTCTGTTAGAGCCCCGCGTCTGGAACAGTGAGTCTGTTAGAGCCCCGCGTCTGGAACAGTGAGTCTGTTAGAGCCCCGCGTCTGGAACAGTGAGTGTATTCACACCCTTGAATAGTCGATACCTGTTAAAATCACTTTTTTGCAGTGATTACAGCCGTGAGTCTTTCTGGGTAAGTCTCTAAGAGTGATTACAGCTGGGAGTCTTTCTGGGTAAGTCTCTAAGAGCGATTACAGCTGTGAGTCTTTCTGGGTAAGTCTCTAAGAGTGATTACAGCTGGGAGTCTTTCTGGGTAAGTCTCTAAGAGCGATTACAGCTGGGAGTCTTTCTGGGTAAGTCTCTAAGAGTGATTACAGCTGGGAGTCTTTCTGGGTAAGTCTCTAAGAGTGATTCCAGCTGTGAGTCTTTCTGGGTAAGTCTCTAAGAGCTGTGAGTCTTTCTGGGTAAGTCTCTAAGAGTGATTACAGCTGTGAGTCTTTCTGGGTAAGTCTCTAAGAGCTGTGAGTCTTTCTGGGTAAGTCTCTAAGAGTGATTACAGCTGTGAGTCTTTCTGGGTAAGTCTCTAAGAGCTGTGAGTCTTTCTGGGTAAGTCTCTAAGAGTGATTACAGCCGTGAGTCTTTCTGGGTAAGTCTCTAAGAGCGATTACAGCTGTGAGTCTTTCTGGGTAAGTTTCTAAGTCTCAAATATTTGCACATGATTTTTAGAAAATACAATTCTTCAAGCTCTGCCAAACTGGTTGTTGATCATTGTTAGACAGCCATTTTGAAGCCTTGTCATAGATTTTTAAGTAGATTTACAGCACCAGTCAACAGTTTGGACACATCTACTCATTCAAGGGTTTTTCTTTATTTTCTACATTGTAGAATAATAGTGAAGACAGCAACACTATGAAATAACACATATGGAATCATGTAGTAACCAACAAAGTGTTAAACAAATCAAAATATATTTTATATTTGAGATTATTCAAAATAACCTCCCTTTGACTTGATGACAGCCAAGAGCAAACAAAGCTCTCTCAAATTCTACAACGTAGAAAACAGTAAAAATAAATAAAATCCCTTAAAATGAGATGTCTTTGTCACGATGGCAACACCCATCCGTAGCACGCGCCCGTCTTTGGACACTGTGCTATCTAACCTCCAAACAAGCTTCAATGCCATACAACACTCCTTCCGTGGCCTCCAACTGCTCTTAAACGCTAGTAAAACCAAATGCATGCTTTTCAACCGGTCGCTGCCTGCACCTGCATGCCCGACTAGCATCACCACCCTGGATGGTTCCGACCTAGAATATGTGGACGTCTATAAGTACCTAGGTGTCTGGCTAGACTGCAAACTCTCCTTCCAGACTCATATCAAACATCTCCAATCGAAAATCAAATCAAGAGTCGGCTTTCTATTCCGCAACAAAGCCTCCTTCACTCACGCCGCCAAGCTTACCCTAGTAAAACTGACTATCCTACCGATCCTCGACTTCGGCGATGTCATCTACAAAATGGCTTCCAACACTCTACTCAGCAAACTGGATGCAGTCTATCACAGTGCCATCCGTTTTGTCACTAAAGCACCTTATACCACCCACCACTGCGACTTGTATGCGCTAGTCGGCTGGCCCTCGCTACATATTCGTCGCCAGACCCACTGGCTCCAGGTCATCTACAAGTCCATGCTAGGTAAAGCTCCGCCTTATCTCAGCTCACTGGTCACGATGGCAACACCCATCCGTAGCACGCGCTCCAGCAGGTGTATCTCACTGATCATCCCTAAAGCCAACACCTCATTTGGCCGCCTTTCGTTCCAGTACTCTGCTGCCTGTGACTGGAACGAATTGCAAAAATCGCTGAAGTTGGAGACTTTTATCTCCCTCACCAACTTCAAACATCAGCTATCTGAGCAGCTAACAGATCGCTGCAGCTGTACATAGTCTATTGGTAAATAGCCCACCCATTTTCACCTACCTCATCCCCATACTGTTTTTATTCATTTACTTTTCTGCTCTTTTGCACACCAATATCTCTACCTGTACATGACCATCTGATCATTCATCACTCCAGTGTTAATCTGCAAAATTGTAATTATTTGCCTACCTCCTCATGCCTTTTGCACACAATGTATATAGACTCCCCCTTTGTTTTCTACTGTGTTATTGACTTGTTAATTGTTTACTCCATGTGTAACTCTTTGTTGTCTGCTCACACTGCTATGCTTTATCTTGGCCAGGTCGCAGTTGCAAATGAGAAGTTGTTCTCAACTAGCCTACCTGGTTAAATACAGGTGTTCTCAACTAGCCTACCTGGTTAAATACAGGTGTTCTCAACTAGCCTACCTGGTTAAATACAGGTGTTCTCAACTAGCCTACCTGGTTAAATACAGGTGTTCTCAACTAGCCTACCTGGTTAAATAAAGGTGTTCTCAACTAGCCTACCTGTTTAAATAAAGGTGTTCTCAACTAGCCTACCTGGTTAAATAAAGGTGTTCTCAACTAGCCTACCTGGTTAAATAAAGGTGTTCTCAACTAGCCTACCTGGTTAAATAAAGGTGTTCTCAACTAGCCTACCTGGTTAAATAAAGGTGTTCTCAACTAGCCTACCTGGTTTCAATTGCTGTGCATTCCGTGTGTGTGTGTGTGTGTGTGTGTGTACATACCTTGACTGTGTGTGTGTGTGTGTGTACATACCTTGACTGTGTGTGTGTGTGTGTGTGTGTGTGTGTGTGTGTGTACATACCTTGACTGTGTGTGTGTGTGTGTGTGTGTGTGTGTGTGTACATACCTTGACTGTGTGTGTGTGTGTGTGTGTGTGTACATACCTTGACTGTGTGTGTGTGTACATACCTTGACTGTGTGTGTGTGTGTACATACCTTGACTGTGTGTGTGTGTGTACATACCTTGACTGTGTGTGTGTGTGTACATACCTTGACTGTGTGTGTGTGCACATACCTTGACTGTGTGTGTGTGTACATACCTTGACTGTGTGTGTGTGCACATACCTTGACTGTGTGTGTGTGTGTGTGTGTGTGTGTGTGTGTGTGTGTGTACATACCTTGACTGTGTGTGTGTGTACATACCTTGACTGTGTGTGTGTGTGTACATACCTTGACTGTGTGTGTGTGTGCACATACCTTGACTGTGTGTGTGTACATACCTTGACTGTGTGTGTGTGTACATACCTTGACTGTGTGTGTGTGTGTACATACCTTGACTGTGTGTGTGTGTGTGTACATACCTTGACTGTGTGTGTGTGTGTGTGTGTGCACGTACATGTGTGTGTACGTGTGTGTGTGCACATACCTTGACTGTGTGTGTGTGTGTGTGTGTGTGTGTGTGTGTGTGTGTGTGTGTACATACCTTGACTGTGTGTGTGTGTGTGTGTGTGTGTACGTGTGTGTGTGCACATACCTTGACTGTGTGTGTGTACATACCTTGACTGTGTGTGTGTGTACATACCTTGACTGTGTGTGTGTGTACATACCTTGACTGTGTGTGTGTGTGTGTACATACCTTGACTGTGTGTGTGTGTACATACCTTGACTGTGTGTGTGTGTGTGCACGTACATGTGTGTGTACGTGTGTGTGTGCACATACCTTGACTGTGTGTGTACGTGTGTGTGTGCACATACCTTGACTGTGTGTGTGTGTGTGTGTGTGTGTGTGTGTGTGTGTGTACATACCTTGACTGTGTGTGTGTGTACATACCTTGACTGTGTGTGTGTGTGTGTGTACATACCTTGACTGTGTGTGTGTGTGTGTGCACGTACATGTGTGTGTACGTGTGTGTGTGCACATACCTTGACTGTGTGTGTGTGTGTGTGTGTGTACATACCTTGACTGTGTGTGTGTGTGTGTGTACATACCTTGACTGTGTGTGTGTGTGTGTGTACATACCTTGACTGTGTGTGTGTGTGTGTGTGTGTGTACATACCTTGACTGTGTGTGTGTGTACATACCTTGACTGTGTGTGTGTGTGTGCACATACCTTGACTGTGTGTGTGTGTGTGCACATACCTTGACTGTGTGTGTGTGTGCACATACCTTGACTGTGTGTGTGTGCACATACCTTGACTGTGTGTGTGTGTGCACATACCTTGACTGTGTGTGTGTGTGCACATACCTTGACTGTGTGTGTGTGTGCACATACCTTGACTGTGTGTGTGTGTGCACATACCTTGACTGTGTGTGTGTGTGCACATACCTTGACTGTGTGTGTGTGCACATACCTTGACTGTGTGTGTGTGTGTGTGTGTGTGTGTGTGTGTGTGTGTGTGCACATACCTTGACTGTGTGTGTGTACATACCTTGACTGTGTGTGTGTGTACATACCTTGACTGTGTGTGTGTGTGTACATACCTTGACTGTGTGTGTGTGTGTACATACCTTGACTGTGTGTGTGTGTGTACATACCTTGACTGTGTGTGTGTGTGTGTACATACCTTGACTGTGTGTGTGTGTGTGTGTGTGTGTGCACGTACATGTGTGTGTACGTGTGTGTGTGCACATACCTTGACTGTGTGTGTGTGTGTGTGTGTGTGTGTGTGTGTGTGTGTGTGTGTGTACATACCTTGACTGTGTGTGTGTGTACATACCTTGACTGTGTGTGTGTGTACATACCTTGACTGTGTGTGTGTGTGTGTACATACCTTGACTGTGTGTGTGTGCACGTACATGTGTGTGTACGTGTGTGTGTGCACATACCTTGACTGTGTGTGTGTGTGTGTGTGTGTGTGTGTGTGTGTACATACCTTGACTGTGTGTGTGTGTACATACCTTGACTGTGTGTGTGTGTGTGTGTGTACATACCTTGACTGTGTGTGTGTGTGTGTGTGTACATACCTTGACTGTGTGTGTGTGTGTGTGTGTGTGTGTGTGTACATACCTTGACTGTGTGTGTGTGTACATACCTTGACTGTGTGTGTGTGTGTACATACCTTGACTGTGTGTGTGTGTGTACATACCTTGACTGTGTGTGTGTGTGCACATACCTTGACTGTGTGTGTGTGTACATACCTTGACTGTGTGTGTGTGTACATACCTTGACTGTGTGTGTGTGTACACATACCTTGACTGTGTGTGTGTGTACACATACCTTGACTGTGTGTGTGTGTACATACCTTGACTGTGTGTGTGTGCACATACCTTGACTGTGTGTGTGTGCACATACCTTGACTGTGTGTGTGTGCACATACCTTGACTGTGTGTGTGTGCACATACCTTGACTGTGTGTGTGTGTACATACCTTGACTGTGTGTGTGTGCACATACCTTGACTGTGTGTGTGCACATACCTTGACTGTGTGTGTGTGTGTGTGTGTGTACATACCTTGACTGTGTGTGTGTGTACATACCTTGACTGTGTGTGTGTGTGTACATACCTTGACTGTGTGTGTGTGCACATACCTTGACTGTGTGTGTGTGTGTGTGTGTGTGTGTGTACATACCTTGACTGTGTGTGTGTGTGTGTGTGTGTGTGTGTGTACATACCTTGACTGTGTGTGTGTGTGTGTGTGTGTGTACATACCTTGACTGTGTGTGTGTGTGTATACATACCTTGACTGTGTGTGTGTGTGTGTACATACCTTGACTGTGTGTGTGTGTGTGTGTGTACATACCTTGACTGTGTGTGTGTGTGTGTGTGTGTGTGTGTACATACCTTGACTGTGTGTGTGTGTGTGTGTGTGTGTGTACATACCTTGACTGTGTGTGTGTGTGTGTGTGTACATACCTTGACTGTGTGTGTGTGTGTGTGTGTGTGTGTACATACCTTGACTGTGTGTGTGTGTGTGTGTGTGTGTACATACCTTGACTGTGTGTGTGTGTGTATACATACCTTGACTGTGTGTGTGTGTGTGTGTGTACATACCTTGACTGTGTGTGTGTGTGTGTGTGTACATACCTTGACTGTGTGTGTGTGTGTGTGTGTGTGTGTACATACCTTGACTGTGTGTGTGTGTGTGTGTGTGTGTACATACCTTGACTGTGTGTGTGTGTGTACATACCTTGACTGTGTGTGTTGTGTGTGGTGTACATACCTTGACTGTGTGTGTGTGTGTGTGTGTGTGTACATACCTTGACTGTGTGTGTGTGTACATACCTTGACTGTGTGTGTGTGTGTGCACATACCTTGACTGTGTGTGTGTGTGCACATACCTTGACTGTGTGTGTGTGTGCACATACCTTGACTGTGTGTGTGTGTGTGCACATACCTTGACTGTGTGTGTGTACGTGTGTGTGTGTGTGTGTGTGTACGTGTGTGTGTGCACATACCTTGACTGTGTGTGTGTACATACCTTGACTGTGTGTGTGTGTACATACCTTGACTGTGTGTGTGTGTGCACATACCTTGACTGTGTGTGTGTGTACATACCTTGACTGTGTGTGTGTGTGCACATACCTTGACTGTGTGTGTGTGTGCACATACCTTGACTGTGTGTGTGTGTGTGTGTGTGTGTGTGTGTGTGTACGTGTGTGTGTGCACATACCTTGACTGTGTGTGTGTGTGTGTGTGTGTGTACGTGTGTGTGTGTACATACCTTGACTGTGTGTGTGTGTGTGTGTGTGTGTACGTGTGTGTGTGCACATACCTTGACTGTGTGTGTGTGTGTGTGTGTGTACGTGTGTGTGTGTACATACCTTGAGAACACAGGAAGCAAAGAAGGGCTGGTTCTTCAGAAGAGCTGGGATCTCAAACGCCAAGCCCAGGTCAGTACCTGAGAGAGAGAGATTGAGCGAGAGCCCAGGTCAGTACCTGAGAGAGAGAGAGAGATTGAGCGAGAGCCCAGGTCAGTACCTGAGAGAGAGAGATTGAGCGAGAGCCCAGGTCAGTACCTGAGAGAGAGAGATTGAGCGAGAGCCCAGGTCAGTACCTGAGAGAGAGAGATTGAGCGAGAGCCCAGGTCAGTACCTGAGAGAGAGAGATTGAGCGAGAGCCCAGGTCATGAGAGAGTACCTGCCTGGAGTCCCTACCGTCTGACACAGAGTCAAGACAGACACTCAATGTGGTTGGTACTGGTACTGGACCCGAGACTGGGTCATATCCCCAAATAAAGAACCGATCTCACGACATTTTAATAGAAAGTTAGTAAAAATAGATATGATCTTCCTACCACAGAAAGGAAAATTCCTGTCTATTTGTGAAGAAATCACCCTGATCAACTGTTTAGTCAAATCCCAGTCATTTACTTGTGGCCCCATTTGGAACGGCAAGCCAGACCAAAAATAAAAAACTGTCTATATAATGAATATGAATTCAGAGGGCAGATTAAATTTTAAGAAATGTACACCCCTCCCTGAAGCGACACGTAACAATCAGCTAGAGAACCAATTCAGATTGAAGAATGGTCCCCTTAAATTGAAAATAAAAATCTCAAAAAAGATCTCCTTTTTGAGAACAAGCCATCGACATCTACACACAAAAGTGACAACATATATTTTTTTCCTAATTTACATTAAAAACAATATTGGGAAAAAATAATTTACATAAGTATTCAGACCCTTTACTATGAGACTTGAAATTGAGCTCAGGTGCATCCTGTTTCCATTGATCATCCTTGAGATGTTTCTACAACTTGATTGGAGTCCACCTGTGGTAAATTCAATTGATTGGACATGACTTGAAAAGGCTCACACCTGTCTATATAAGGACCCACAGTTGACAGTGCAGTCAGAGCAAAAACCAACCCATGAAGTCAAAGGAATTGTCCGTAGAGCTCAGAGACAGGATTGTGTCGAGGCACAGATCTGGGGAAGGGTACCAAAACATTTCTGCATCATTGAAGGTCCCCAAGAACACAGTGGTCTCTATCATTCTTAAATGGAAGAAGTTTGGAACCACCAAGACTCTTCCTAGAGCTGGCAGCACAGACAAACTAGATTTCCTCTGTGGCAATGGGAGAACCTTCCAGAAGGACAACCATCTCTGCAGCACTCCACCAATCAGGCCTTTATGGTTGAGTGGCCAGACGGAAGCCACTCCTCAGTAAAAGGCACATAACAGCCCGCTAGGAGTTTGACAAAAGGCACCTAAAGGACACTCAGACCATGAGAAATAAGATTCTCTGATCTGATGAAACCAAGATTGAACTCTTTGGCCTGAATGCCAGTGGCTCCAACCCTAATCTAGAGCACCTGACTCTAGTAATTAGCTGGTTGATAAACTGAAGTTAAAACCTCCAGGAGGGTCTCTCTCCGGGAACCGGGCTGGTGAACCCTGACCTACACAGTACACACAATATGGGAAGGGAAGGCACAAACCGTTTTTGGAGAAGGAGAGGAGTCCGTTGTCTAGATCCAGATAACATCCCATGGTGTCATGCATGGTGAACTCCTACAGGACAGAGAGAGACAGACAGCATGGTGAACTCTTACAGGACAGAGAGAGACAGACAGCATGGTGAACTCCTACAGGACAGAGAGAGACAGACAGCATGGTGAACTCCTACAGGACAGAGAGAGACAGACAGCATGGTGAACTCCTACAGGATAGAGAGAGACAGCATGGTGAACTCTTACAGGACAGAGCGAGAGAGACAGACAGCATGGTGAACTCCTACAGGACAGAGAGAGAGAGAGAGACAGACAGCATGGTGAACTCCTACAGGACAGACAGAGAGAGACAGACAGCATGGTGAACTCTTACAGGACAGAGCGAGAGAGACAGACAGCATGGTGAACTCCTACAGGACAGAGAGAGAGAGACAGACAGCATGGTGAACTCCTACAGGACAGAGAGAGACAGACAGCATGGTGAACTCCTACAGGACAGAGAGAGAGACAGCATGGTGAACTCCTACAGGACAGAGAGACAGACAGCATGGTGAACTCTTACAGGACAGAGAGAGAGAGAGAGACAGACAGCATGGTGAACTCCTACAGGACAGAGAGAGAGACAGACAGCATGGTGAACTCCTACAGGACAGAGAGAGAGACAGACAGCATGGTGAACTCCTACAGGACAGAGAGAGAGACAGACAGCATGGTGAACTCCTACAGGACAGAGAGAGAGACAGACAGCATGGTGAACTCCTACAGGACAGAGAGAGAGACAGACAGCATGGTGAACTCCTACAGGACAGAGAGAGAGACAGACAGCATGGTGAACTCCTACAGGACAGAGAGAGAGACAGACAGCATGGTGAACTCCTACAGGACAGAGAGAGAGACAGACAGCATGGTGAACTCCTACAGGACAGAGAGAGAGACAGACAGCATGGTGAACTCCTACAGGACAGAGAGAGAGACAGACAGCATGGTGAACTCCTACAGGACAGAGAGAGACAGACAGCATGGTGAACTCCTACAGGACAGAGAGAGACAGACAGCATGGTGAACTCCTACAGGACAGAGAGAGACAGACAGCATGGTGAACTCCTACAGGACAGAGAGAGACAGACAGCATGGTGAACTCCTACAGGACAGAGAGAGAGACAGACAGCATGGTGAACTCCTACAGGACAGAGAGAGAGACAGACAGCATGGTGAACTCCTACAGGACAGAGACAGACAGCATGGTGAACTCCTACAGGACAGAGACAGACAGCATGGTGAACTCTTACAGGACAGAGAGAGATAGACAGCATGGTGAACTCCTACAGGACAGAGAGAGATAGACAGCATGGTGAACTCTTACAGGACAGAGAGAGATAGACAGCATGGTGAACTCCTACAGGACAGAGAGAGAGACAGACAGCATGGTGAACTCCTACAGGACAGAGAGAGAGACAGACAGCATGGTGAACTCTTACAGGACAGAGAGAGAGAGAGAGACAGACAGCATGGTGAACTCCTACAGGACAGAGAGAGAGACAGACAGCATGGTGAACTCCTACAGGACAGAGAGAGAGACAGACAGCATGGTGAACTCCTACAGGACAGAGAGAGAGACAGACAGCATGGTGAACTCCTACAGGACAGAGAGAGAGACAGACAGCATGGTGAACTCCTACAGGACAGAGAGAGAGACAGACAGCATGGTGAACTCCTACAGGACAGAGAGAGAGACAGACAGCATGGTGAACTCCTACAGGACAGAGAGAGAGACAGACAGCATGGTGAACTCCTACAGGACAGAGAGAGAGACAGACAGCATGGTGAACTCCTACAGGACAGAGAGAGAGACAGACAGCATGGTGAACTCCTACAGGACAGAGAGAGACAGACAGCATGGTGAACTCCTACAGGACAGAGAGAGACAGACAGCATGGTGAACTCCTACAGGACAGAGAGAGACAGACAGCATGGTGAACTCCTACAGGACAGAGAGAGACAGACAGCATGGTGAACTCCTACAGGACAGAGAGAGAGACAGACAGCATGGTGAACTCCTACAGGACAGAGAGAGAGACAGACAGCATGGTGAACTCCTACAGGACAGAGACAGACAGCATGGTGAACTCCTACAGGACAGAGACAGACAGCATGGTGAACTCTTACAGGACAGAGAGAGATAGACAGCATGGTGAACTCCTACAGGACAGAGAGAGATAGACAGCATGGTGAACTCTTACAGGACAGAGAGAGATAGACAGCATGGTGAACTCCTACAGGACAGAGAGAGAGACAGACAGCATGGTGAACTCCTACAGGACAGAGAGAGAGACAGACAGCATGGTGAACTCCTACAGGACAGAGAGAGACAGACAGCATGGTGAACTCCTACAGGACAGAGAGAGACAGACAGCATGGTGAACTCCTACAGGACAGAGAGAGAGACAGACAGCATGGTGAACTCCTACAGGACAGAGACAGACAGACAGCATGGTGAACTCCTACAGGACAGAGAGAGAGACAGACAGCATGGTGAACTCCTACAGGACAGAGAGAGAGACAGACAGCATGGTGAACTCCTACAGGACAGAGAGAGAGACAGACAGCATGGTGAACTCCTACAGGACAGAGACAGACAGCATGGTGAACTCCTACAGGACAGAGAGAGATAGACAGCATGGTGAACTCTTACAGGACAGAGAGAGATAGACAGCATGGTGAACTCCTACAGGACAGAGAGAGATAGACAGCATGGTGAACTCCTACAGGACAGAGAGAGAGACAGACAGCATGGTGAACTCCTACAGGACAGAGAGAGAGACAGAATGGTGAACTCCTACAGGACAGAGAGAGAGACAGACAGCATGGTGAACTCCTACAGGACAGAGAGAGAGACAGACAGCATGATGAACTCCTACAGGACAGAGAGAGATAGACAGCATGGTGAACTCCTACAGGACAGAGAGAGACAGACAGCATGGTGAACTCCTACAGGACAGAGAGAGACAGACAGCATGGTGACTGACTGATTACGGTCTCTCCAATGGAACTCTATTCCCTAAAATCAGGTGAATTTCTCCCTGACAGTCATTTAAGTTCACACTGAAAACATTCTACTGTTCGGAAAAGGATCAATCTTCAACATCAGGGACTGAATAGAGCTGTAGGTAAATATTAGACAATCTATAGCGTACCTCTCCATAACTGTCAAACTGTTTGTTGTGAGATTTCTTCCCCGTTCCTCCGAAGCCAAAGCCGTACTTATCGGTACCTGGTAACAACACAACAGTAGTGATGGTAACAACACAACAGTAGTGATGGTAACAACACAACAGCCCAACAGTGAGTTTAACCGGACTCGGTGTGTTGACTCAGCGAGGTACTTGCCTAAGTCCAAAGCTGCCTGGCTGGTAGACCAGCCGATCCTACACAGGCCCTGGTCATGACATGATACCTCATAGTAGTACTTCCCTAGAGGGAGAGTGAGACAGAGAGCAGGTGGAGAGCGAGACAGAGAGAGAGAGAGCGAGAGAGCAAGACAGAGAGAGCGAGAGAGCGAGACAGAGAGAGCGAGACAGAGAGAGCGAGACAGCGAGAGAGAGCGAGACAGCGAGAGAGAGCGAGACAGAGAGAGCGAGACAGAGAGAGCGAGACAGAGAGAGCGAGACAGAGAGAGCGAGACAGAGAGAGCGAGACAGAGAGAGCGAGACAGAGAGAGCGAGAGAGAGAGCGAGACAGAGAAGGGGGAGACAGAGAAGGGGGAGACAGAGAAGGGGGAGACAGAGAAGGGGGAGACAGAGAAGGGGGAGAGAGATAAGAGACGGAGCAGCATGTGTACATTTGGTAGTATGTATGTATGTATGTGTCGTACCCTTGGTGATGGCTTTGGTAGAGCGACAGCCATGCCATTCTTTAAACTCCCTGCTTTGACAACACAGTCCGTCTGGTCCAATGGCTGGACAGGAGATAGAGGAATGGGGGGGGGACAGTAAATGTCATGTTTAAAATCTAAACGTGTTTACAACATAACAGTAATGTACCATCCTTCACCACAGGAAGACACAATGAGCCCTTTGACTCACCGAACGCTGTGCTTCTGTCATACGGGTTCATCTGCCATTTGTTGAAGACTGAAACACAGAGAAACGTGAGGTTGCTAATACAACAGTATCTGACATTATAAAAACAGGTTGTTTGGATCCTGGTTGCTGATTGGTTGATAGCAGGGAATTATATCGCCACAGCCCACAGGAAACACCAGTTAACAGATCCAATTAATGAATTAATTAATGAGCCCATCCACTGTCCCACAGCCCAGCCAGCCATTATATAAACGTCATCTCCCCTGGGGGGGAAAGCCTGTGGAGAATATTTCCCTAGCGGGGGGGGGGGGAAATGTGATGTGACCGTGTGTTAGCTGTAGTTAGCTGTGATGTGACTGTGTGTTAGCTGTGATGTGACTGTGTGTTAGCTGTGATGTGACTGTGTGTTAGCTGTAGTTAGCTGTGATGTGACCGTGTGTTAGCTGTAGTTAGCTGTGTGTTAGCTGTAGTTAGCTGTGATGTGACCGTGTGTTAGCTGTGATGTGACCGTGTGTTAGCTGTGATGTGACCGTGTGTTAGCTGTAGTTAGCTGTGATGTGACTGTGTGTTAGCCGTAGTTATCTGTGATGTGACCGTGTGTTAGCTGTAGTTAGCTGTGATGTGACTGTGTGTTAGCCGTGATGTGACTGTGTGTTAGCTGTAGTTAGCCATGATGGGACTGTGTGTTAGCTGTAGTTAGCCATGATGTGACTGTGTGTTAGCTGTAGTTAGCCGTGATGTGACCGTGTGTTAGCTGTAGTTAGCCGTGATGTGACCGTGTGTTAGCTGTAGTTAGCTGTGATGGGACTGTGTGTTAGCTGTAGTTAGCTGTGATGGGACCGTGTGTTAGCTGAAGTTAGCTGTGATGTGACCGTGTGTTAGCTGTAGTTAGCTGTGATGTGACTGTGTGTTAGCTGTAGTTAGCTGTGATGTGACCGTGTGTTAGCTGTAGTTAGCCGTGATGGGACTGTGTGTTAGCCGTGATGTGACTGTGTGTTAGCTGTAGTTAGCTGTGATGTGACCGTGTGTTAGCTGTAGTTAGCTGTGATGTGACTGTGTGTTAGCTGTGATGTGACTGTGTTAGCCGTGATGTGACTGTGTGTTAGCTGTAGTTAGCCGTGATGGGACTGTGTGTTAGCTGTAGTTAGCCGTGATGTGACTGTGTGTTAGCTGTAGTTAGCCGTGATGTGACCGTGTGTTAGCTGTAGTTAGCCGTGATATGACCGTGTGTTAGCTGTAGTTAGCTGTGATGGGACTGTGTGTTAGCTGTAGTTAGCTGTGATGGGACTGTGTGTTAGCTGTAGTTAGCCGTGTTGTGACGGTGTGTTAGCTGTAGTTAGCTGTGATGTCAGCTCTCCTATTTGTCATCATATTTAGACCAGGGTGCATTGCATGGTGACGTTGACAGAGATGTTTTTGATGTTCCGTCATTCATTGAATTGCTAACGGGCGGCAGGGTAGCCTAGTGGTTAGAGTGTAGAGGCGGCAGGGTAGCCTAGTGGTTAGAGTGTAGGGGCGACAGGGTAGCCTAGTGGTTAGAGTGTAGGGGCGGCAGGGTAGCCTAGTGGTTAGAGTGTAGGGGCGGCAGGGTAGCCTAGTGGTTAGAGTGTAGGGGCGGCAGGGTAGCCTAGTGGTTAGAGTGTAGAGGAGGCAGGGTAGCCTAGTGGTTAGAGTGTAGGGGCGGCAGGGTAGCCTAGTGGTTAGAGTGTAGAGGAGGCAGGGTAGCCTAGTGGTTAGAGTGTAGAGGAGGCAGGGTAGCCTAGTGGTTAGAGTGTAGAGGAGGCAGGGTAGCCTAGTGGTTAGAGTGTAGAGGCGGCAGGGTAGCCTAGTGGTTAGAGTGTAGAGGAGGCAGGGTAGCCTAGTGGTTAGCGCGTTGGACTAGTAACCGAAAGGTTTTAAGTTCAAACCCCGAGCTGACAAGGTACAAATCTGTCGTTCTGCCCCTGAACAGGCAGTTAACCCACTGTTCCTAGGCTGTCATTGAAAATAAGAATTTGTTCTTAACTGACTTGCCTAGTTAAATAAAGGTTAAATAAAGGTAAAATAAAATAAAAAAACACCCCACCCAGCAGACGGTCGACCAATCACATTCATTGAATTGCTAACACCCCACCCAGCAGAGGGTCGACCAATCACATTCGTTGAATTGCTAACGCCCCACCCAGCAGAGGGTCAATCCTGACTAGTCTCCCAGTCCCTGCCGCTGAAAAACATCCCTACAGCATGATGTTGCCACCACCATGCTTCACCGTAGGTATGGTGCCAGGTTTCCTCCAGACGTGACGCTTGGCATTCAGGCCAAAGAGTTCAATTTTGGTTTCATCAGACCAGAGAATCATGTGCCTTTTACTGAGGAGTGGCTTCTGTCTGGCCACTCCACTCCGCCTGATTGGTGGAGTGCTGCAGAGATGGTTGTCCTTCTGGAAGGTTCTCCCATCTCCACAGAGGAACTCTGGAGCTCTGTCAGAGTGACTACCACCTCCCTGACCAAAGCCCTTCTCCCCCGATTGCTCAGTTTGGCCGGGCGGCCAGCTCTAGGAAGAGTCCTGGTGGCTCCAAACTTCCATTTAAGAATGATGGAGGCCACTGTGTTCTTGGGGACCTTCAATGCTGCAGAAATGTTTTGGTACCCTTCCCCAGATCTGTGCCTTAACACAATCCTGTCTCGGAGCTCTATGGACAATTCCTTCAACCTCATGGCTTGGCTTTTGCTCTGACATGCACCTGTCAACTGTGGGACCTCATATAGACAGGTGTGTGCCTTTCCAAATCATGTCCAATCAATTGAATTTACCACAGGTGGACTCCAATCAAGTTGTAGAAACATCTCAAGGATGATCAATGGAAACAGGATGCATCTGAGCGCAATTTAGAGTCTCATAGCAAAGGGTCTGAATACTTATGTAAATGTAGTATAAGGTCTGAATATTTATGTAAATGTAGTATAAGGTCTGAATATTTATGTAAATGTAGTATAAGGTCTGAATATTTATGTAAATAAGGTATTTCTGTTTTTAATGTTTTATCAATTTGCAAAGAAATCTAAAAACCTGTTTTTGCTTTGTCATTATGGGCTATTGTGTGTAGATTGATGAGGTAAAATGTGATTTATTCAATGTTAGAATAAGGATGTAACACAATGTGGAAAAAGTCAAGTGGTCTGAATACTTTTCCCAAGGCTCTGTTTGTCCCAGATGGACCCCCATAGCCTCCACTGATCAGCTAAAACAAGATCAATGACTCGATACACACCTGTGTTGACTAGGCCGATACCATCTAAATGTACCCAGTTTATCAAGACATTTACCACTCAAATTACAATCTGACCGTGATGTAGTTTGTTTTACCAAAGTCACATGTCTGAATGTATCACATGGCTGTCTGTGGGAAATGTTACCATCAATTTCCTCATTTAATGACATTGAATATTGATCTTGACCCCCCCCCCCCAAAAAAAATCCACACCCGATAGAGCCGGCCAAGACGCCACACCCGATAGAGCCGGCCAAGACGCCACACCCGATAGAGCCGGCCAAGACGCCACACCCGATAGAGCCGGCCAAGACGCCACACCCGATAGAGCCGGCCAAGACGCCACACCCGATAGAGCCGGCCAAGACGCCACACCCGATAGAGCCGGCCAAGACGCCACACCCGATAGAGCCGGCCAAGACGCCACACCCGATAGAGCCGGCCAAGACGCCACACCCGATAGAGCCGGCCAAGACGCCACACCCGATAGAGCCGGCCAAGACGCCACACCCGATAGAGCCGGCCAAGACGCCACACCCGATAGAGCCGGTACACTTCAAGCACTTATGACAGGGCAAAGATATGTCTGTCTGTCATACCTGCTCCACCAGTCTTCACAGCAGTTCTCCCCTTCTTCCCCTCCTGCTGGTCCTTCAGAGTCTCATACACTATCTGGATCACTGGGATACTGAAGGCCTAGAGGGAAGAGGGAAAGAGGAGGGGAAGAGAGTGGGAGTGGGAATGAGGTAAGTAAGGTCTTTAGCAGGTAGATATCTAGGAGGTAAGTGAGGTCTTTAACAGGTAGATATCTAGGAGGTAAGTAAGGTCTTTAGCAGGTAGATATCTAGGAGGTAAGTAAGGTCTTTAGCAGGTAGATATCTAGGAGGTAAGTGAGGTCTTTAACAGGTAGATATCTAGGAGGTAAGTAAGGTCTTTAGCAGGTAGATATCTAGGAGGTAAGTAAGGTCTTTAGCAGGTAGATATCTAGGAGGTAAGTAAGGTCTTTAGCAGGTAGATATCTAGGAGGTAAGTAAGGTCTTTAGCAGGTAGATATCTAGGAGGTAAGTAAGGTCTTTAGCAGGTAGATATCTAGGAGGTAAGTAAGGTCTTTAACAGGTAGATATCTAGGAGGTAAGTGAGGTCTTTAACAGGTAGATATCTAGGAGGTAAGTGAGGTCTTTAACAGGTAGATATCTAGGAGGTAAGTGAGGTCTTTAACAGGTAGATATCTAGGAGGTAAGTGAGGTCTTTAACAGGTAGATATCTAGGAGGTAAGTAAGGTCTTTAACAGGTAGATATCTAGGAGGTAAGTAAGGTCTTTAACAGGTAGATATCTAGGAGGTAAGTAAGGTCTTTAACAGGTAGATATCTAGGAGGTAAGTAAGGTCTTTAACAGGTAGATATCTAGGAGGTAAGTGAGGTCTTTAACAGGTAGATATCTAGGAGGTAAGTGAGGTCTTTAACAGGTAGATATCTAGGAGGTAAGTAAGGTCTTTAGCAGGTAGATATCTAGGAGGTAAGTAAGGTCTTTAACAGGTAGATATCTAGGAGGTAAGTGAGATCTTTAGAGCTTGGAGTAACATTCAGAAAGTACATGCTCCCAGCTACTATTGACATTATACCACCCCTGGTAAGCCACTATTGGCTTAAAAATCATTATTAAAAAAATAGGTGGTTCGAACCCTGAGTGCTGATTGGATGAAAATACATTGTATATCAGACCAGGGTAGCCTAGTGGTTAGAGTGTTGGACTAGTAAGCGGAAGGTTGCAAGTTCAAATCCCCGAGCTGACAAGGTACAAATCTGTTGTTCTGCCCCTGAACAGGCAGTTAACCCACTGTTCCCAGGCCGTCATTGAAAATAAGAAATTGTTATTAACTGACTTGCCTGGTTAAATAAAGGTAAAGTTAAAAAAAAATTAAAATAATAATATACCAAGGGTATACGAAACATTTTCACTCTTCTAATTACTGGTAACACGTTTATAACAGCAATAATGCCAGTCTGTTTGGTGAGCGCATTTGTCCATCACCCAATATGTAGCCAGTTAGCCATGCTAGTATTGATCTGGTGAGCGAGTGTCCATCACCCAATATGTAGCCAGTTAGCCATGCTAGTATTGATCTGGTGAGCGAGTGTCCATCACCCAATATGTTGCCAGTTAGCCGTGCTAGTATTGATCTGGTGAGCGAGTGTCCATCACCCAATATGTAGCCAGTTAGCCGTGCTAGTATTGATCTGGTGAGCGAGTGTCCATCACCCAATATGTAGCCAGTTAGCCATGCTAGTATTGATCTGGTGAGCGAGTGTCCATCACCCAATATGTAGCCAGTTAGCCGTGCTAGTATTGATCTGGTGAGCGAGTGTCCATCACCCAATATGTAGCAAGTTAGCCGTGCTAGTATTGATCTGGTGAGCGAGTGTCCATCACCCAATATGTAGCCAGTTAGCCGTGCTAGTATTGATCTGGTGAGTGAGTGTCCATCACCCAATATGTAGCCAGTTAGCCGTGCTAGTATTGATCGTGGACATTCCTCAAAAACCTTCTCAATTAAATGTTCCCTGCAAAGTAGGTTTACCTGACAGAATGATGATTATTGGTTTCAATTCTGTGGCAATTGTTTTTCAAACTCTGCCATGACACCTGTTGCAGCAGTAGGCCCAACAGAAACACGACTACACTCGATGCATTCCTCTTTCTAAATGCACAAATAATTGGTCTTTTTATGTGATTTAAGCATTGACATAGACTCAGAACATATATTTCCCTTGTTTCTCTATTAAATAAGTGTAATATGGTGAGAGAGAAATAAAACTGGAAAGAAAATAACAGAAATCTAGATAATACAGAAGAGTATAATTGTTTTGGGCCCCTTAGTTGTTACTGAACCAAGTACATTGACAGAAAACACATAGTACACTCAGGACCTGGGGAAGGGTAGAGGAGGAGAATGGGTCTAATGGGGGGGGGGGGGGTTAGAGGAGGAGAATGGGTCTAATGGGGGGGGGGGGGGGGGGTTAGAGGAGGAGAATGGGTCTAATGGGGGGGGGGGTTAGAGGAGGAGAATGGGTCTAATGGGGGAAGGGTAGAGGAGGAGAATGGGTCTAATGGGGGAAGGGTAGAGGAGGAGAATGGGTCTAATGGGGGAAGGGTAGAGGAGGAGAATGTGCCTAATGGGGGAAGGGTAGAGGAGGAGAATGTGCCTAATGGGGGAAGGGTAGAGGAGGAGAATGTGCCTAATGGGGGGGGGAGGGTAGAGGAGGAGAATGGGCCTAATGGGGGGGGGGGGAGGGGGGGAGGAGAATGGGCCTAATAGGGGGGGGGGGGGGGGGGGGGAGAATGGGCCTAATAGGGGGGGGAAGGGTTAGAGGAGGAGAATGGGTCTAATGGGGGGGGGGGGGGGGGGTAGAGGAGGAGAATGTGCCTAATGGGGGGGGGGGGGGGGGGGGGGGGGTTAGAGGAGGAGAATGGGTCTAATGGGGGGGGGGGGGGGGGGGGGTAGAGGAGGAGAATGGGCCTATAGGGGGGGGGGGGGTAGAAGGGAAAAGCGCCACACTCACCCCAGTCTTCCCGCTCCCAGTCTCTGCCGCCTGAACACAACAGAATCAACAACAGGTGGAGTCAATACACAGAATGTGGGAGGAGTCATTATAAGTTAAGGTTGAACCGTTTTTTTTTTTTATGTAAAAGGACCATTTTCTCACCATGAGGACATCTCCTCCCCCCAGGATCAACGGAATGGACTCTGCCTGGATGTCTGTGGGGAGGCTGGAACCAACAATCAGCAGTTACAACACTGGGTGGCAATCTGAGCATGTGTAACAGTATAGACGTTAAGTCCGTCCCCTCGCCCCTACCTGGGCTCGAACCAGGAACACATCGACAACAGTCACCCTCGAAGCAGCGTTACCTATCGCTCCACAAAAGGTGTCAGAGCAAGCGACGTCACCGATTGGAACGCTACCAGCGCGCACCACCACCGCTGACTAGCTAGCCATTTCGCGTGGGCTACACATGGTTACATGCACACGATAGTCAGATGAATAGAGTAGTTTGTTTACAACGTTATTAACATGCCTTGCGATAACAATAGTGTAACGACCCTGCGTTTATAAGCGCGGATATCGACTCTGGCTCTCGAGCTTCTGCGGCACAGTCGATACGAGCGCTGGACTTCGGGCTAGAAGGTCGAGGGTTCGAGATCTGCTCCCTGCCTGTTTCATTACAATATCCATCTGAAATCAGGTTAGTGATGGGACTTTTGATAAAAGCATAAAAAAACGACAATCAAAATAAACCTTCCATTGGTTGACAGTAGATGGGGGCGGGTGTATAAACAAACTCACTTCCTTCCTTCCTTGACTACTTCTTCATAACAGCTCTGTAAACCGGAAGAAGTATGAATGATCTGACTTCTGAGAGACCGTATCAGCGTAAATGCTGCACCGTCAATACAGACTGCAGATTCAAAGGCGCTGCACCGCCAGAGGGAAGTTTGCGCTACAGCGGTGTTGGCACATGAGCAGATAAAATACACCACTAACGCCGAATAAACTGATTACGGGTGCGTTCGTAAATAAAGAGCGTTTCGGTCTCGGAGCGCCTGGACGAGGAGTAGGGTTGATCCGAGCGTTCTGACCTCACGACGACAGTCAAGCACCCAAGCTGCTTCCAGACACAAACGAGACAACACCTCACTCTCCCGAGCAGAGCTGGTTAGGCTGTTTTCATGTTGACCAGAGCGTTGGTGACGAACTGTGCTGCTGGCAACATTTAAATTGCATTTTCCACCGGTATTGAGCGTTCATAAATGCATTAGTTATTTTGGTATCTGGAACATTCAGACGAGTGATCTGAAATCGGAGTAGATGGCCAGAGGGAATTTACTAACGCGACCTAATTCGAAAAGGATTGTTTTAATCAATGAACACAGGAGTGTCAACACGTAGTTAGTCCATCTAGTCCGTATGGATACATGCATGGCGAGACATTGCTGGTCACTGATCAAATAAAATACGTTTAGTATTAACGTAGTTAAAGCAACACGATAATATATTTAACGACATAACGCCCTGGTTATCGTTACATAACTCAGTGGCCTAACGTCCCTTACAGCTGGTTGGGTTTCTCAAACCCATATAAACATCTCGGTGGAGTTGCGAGGACACCGGGCGGAGCGCACCTCCGGTCACATCGAGTCGCTGTCAATCGATATGACGAAACAGTCGGTGGTCGGTAAGACACACAAAAACGTTTTATTAATAAGTATGGATTTTATCTAAAAATGTCACGCAACTACAGAGGTCAAACATAGGTAAACGGCAAGGGTTTAAGGATTGACATTTTTACAAGTATCGACTGACAGCGACTCGGAGGCTCAGTAGTCGTAACTCAACTCCATTGATGTGATGGACATAGAGAGAAAACCTCGGATAACTTACAGCCAGTCCATCTCCTCGACTGCTTGGGCGATTTCAGGCATAACGCCCATTTCTATGGACGAAAGGCAAACATTATTGGCAGGAAAAAGGACTTAAACCAATCTTAAATGTGTTCACTTATAGATAAGTACTGATATCAGTGAGAATACAGTAAAATATATATTTTCATATCTTACCAGAAAACGCTGCCATATTTGCCAACGACTTTGACAAAAACGGATGTGACGTGTTTCTTCTCACTAATTTAATCAGCATGCCGCCACCAACTGTACGGGAAGTGAACTGGAAAACTATTTCAAATCCAATGCGCAAAAGGAAAAATGAAACATACAAAAGACAAAAATAGATACACAAAAAAACATCCCACTACTTCAGTCGTAGTCCAAAAGCAAACCTTTCCTGGGGGGGGGGGGGGGGGGGGGATTAAGACAAATCCATATAAAGAGTAAATGGGGAACACAATTATTTAATCTTTACTTAACGTGGCAAGATAGTTAAAAACAAATGCTTATTTACAATGATCGCCTACCAAAAGGATATAAATTATCGCAGCCCCCGACCCGCAGGAGGCCTTTTGCCTTTTGGTAGGCGATCATTGTATATATATATGTATATATATATATATTAAAAATGGTCATTTTAATCCATAGAGATGTGAAGGAGAAGCTCGTTGGATGTTGATCTCTTCTCGGCTGGGTCCTCATTTGGGACCAAAGTTCCTTGCTCTTTCTGCTCTTGGAGACGCTAACTACAGAGGCCAACAAGGCAGAGTAGGATATATATATATAGGACAAAACACACATCATGACAAGGGAGACAACACTACACAGAGAGAGACTGAAGACAACAACACAGCATGGTAGCACCACAACATAACAACAACATGGTAGCAGCACAAAACATGGTACAAACATTATTGGGCACAGACAACAGCACAAAGTCAAGAAGGTAGAGACAACAATACATCACACAAAGCAGCCACAACTGTCAGTCAGAGTGTCCATGATGGAGTCTTTGAATGAAGAGATGGAGATAACTGTCCAATTTGAGTGTTTGTTGCAGCTCGTTCCAGTCACTAGCTGCAGAGAACTAAAAAGAGGAGCGACCCAGGGATGTGTGTGCTTTGGGGACCTTTAACAGAATGTGACTGGCAAAACGGGTGTTGTATATGTGGAGGATGAGGGCTGCAGTAGGTATCTCAAAAAGGGGGGAGTGAGGCCTAAGAGGGTTTTATAAATAAGCATCAACCAGTGGGTCTTGCGACGGGTATACAGAGATGACCAGATTACAGAGGAATATAGAGAGCAGTGATGTGTCCTATAAGGAGCATTGGTGGCAAATCTGATGGCCGAATGGTAAAGAACATCTAGCCACTAGAGAGCACCCTTACCTGCCGATCTATAAATTACATCTCTGTAATCTAGCATGGTTAGAATGGTCATCTGAATCAAGGTTAGTTTGGCAGCTGGGGTGAAAGAGGAGCGATGACGATAGAGGAAACCAAGTCTAGATGTAACTTTAGCCTGCAGCTTTGCTATGTGAGGACAATATCACAGTACACAAGGGTCATACACATATTTATAATATAAACTTTTTTTTTGTTGTCAATTTCATTGTCTTAAAATATAGTTCCGTTTCTTTTTTTCTTTTTGCAAGGTAATAAAATGTGGTGGTTTGTTTGTAAATGTACATCTGTAAATCTGACATTTTGCTGCATTTTTTGAACCGGTAGTAGCTCCTCTGAATGGTTTATTTGGACTTTTTAATGTAGTTTCCATAGGGCGAGTACATTATTATTTTAGGTCATTATCATTGATATGAGGCACATATATTAAAAACATCGACACGTCTTATGAATCAGTGTATAATTTGATTCATTGTAACTCCGCCTTGGTAAAAAAAAACACAGATTGAACAATTAGACAGATTTTTCACCCGATTTAAAAATGTGAAGCATTTCCGCTCACTACCAAATATGGTGATGAGAGGAAGCCCAGTGGCCGGCAGTGGGAGAAGATGACCGGAGAAGGATTTTGGCCGAAATTCTGCAAATATTCTCTTCGATTAAACATTTAATCTGAAATTCAGTTTTCTGTTTCAGAACTAGAATATGTAACAAACAGAGTGGACTACATTTCTTACTTGCTTGTTCTGCCCACTATGATTAATTTTCTCTCATTGGAAACGACTGTTCTATCTTGGGTTAGTTATAGTCTTTGGTAAAACCGCCTTAATGCCGAAATGTAAACCGCGTTTCGTTAAACAGTCCTCTTTGTTTTGTACCATCCTGTATTCCGTAGTTTGTGACAGAGTTTGGATCAACTATCCACGTAAACATGGCTGATGATAGCAACATTGCCGTGGAAGATGAGAACATTTTGTATGATTTACTGATAAATACGGAATGGCCACCCGAGACCGACACTCAGGTTTGTACAAAAAAACGGATTCGGTTCATTGTTAATAACATATAGACGGAAATGTCAAGTTGAAGTGATTGCTCACCCTGCAAGGTTCGCTAACGTTAGCTAGTAACGGTTAGCCACGTCGCAACACATCTTCCACTCAGTCATGACTGATAACGCGTTATGGATTGGCATTGAATCAACATTACGTGCAGTTAAATATTCAGTCACCGTAAACAAATCTATGAAATAAAGGAGTTTAACTTCAGCGTTGAGGTGTATTTTGATATTTTTGTTTTTACTTTCCAAACGTTGGCTAACTAGTCTGTTGTGAATTTGTTGATGATGCTAAGTTAGCTGTCTTGAAGTTACCATACTCTGTACTTTGTCCAGGGAAAATGTCTCGGCCCTAGTATCATCACACTGGTGTAAATTGGTTGGTTCCCAATCACACTGTAATTCAGGGTTTGTATAGAAAGGTAAATAACAGTCTGTCACTCTCTGACATTTGCAGTTGCGAGGCAACAAGGAGCACAGTTCATCTGTTATTGCCAAGGCTGTGACAGGTAAGACGGGATCCTCGAGACCTCTTTGTCCCTCGCTGATCTGGTTGTTCATACTGTATCCCTTCTTAAATTCATGTTAAGAAAATAATGATCGTATTGGAAGCAAGCCCAAGGTTGCCTCCCAAGTCCCCCTATATTCCCCTAGTGCATTACGTTTGACCAGAGCCTGCTGGGTCGTTACACCTACTCGTTTTGAGAAGTGTAACTTGGTATTAATTAATTAATTTTTAATTTCACCTAATTTTGACATTCTGTCATAAAGAGCACATGTTCAACTTTAATACGACACATGTTTTTTCATCTCAAGAGGTTAAATAAAACGAATGCTAATTTTCCATGAAGAAAAAGTGGTTGTTTCTGTGTTTTTGTGGTCGTGGAAGAAATTGATATGCTATTACTGTTATGATTTCACATTTGAATATCAGATTAGTAGACCAGTTTTATGTTAATCTACTCTGATTTCAGAGCACTCTCATCTGCGTGTTCCAGAGCGCAGAATAACTGATTTAATTTCTGAACGTGAAACGCCTGTTGAACAAGACCAGTGTCAGTAAACGTGTTTTACAATTATTATCAGCAGTACAATCATATTTTAATCTACCTGCCCCAGATTTAAAGAATCTACCTGCCCCAGATTTAAAGAATCTACCTGCCCCAGATTTAAAGAATCTACCTGCCCCAGATTTAAAGAATCTACCTGCCCCAGATTTAAAGAATCTACCTGCCCCAGATTTAAAGAATCTACCTGCCCCAGATTTAAAGAATCTACCTGCCCCAGATTTAAAGAATCTACCTGCCCCAGATTTAAAGAATCTACCTGCCCCAGATTTAATGAATCTACCTGCCCCAGATTTAAAGAATCTACCTGCCCCAGATTTAAAGAATCTACCTGCCCCAGATTTAAAGAATCTACCTGCCCCAGATTTAAAGAATCTACCTGCCCCAGATTTAAAGAATCTACCTGCCCCAGATTTAAAGAATCTACCTGCCCCAGATTTAAAGAATCTACCTGCCCCAGATTTAAAGAATCTACCTGCCCCAGATTTAAAGAATCTACCTGCCCCAGATTTAAAGAATCTACCTGCCCCAGATTTAAAGAATCTACCTGCCCCAGATTTAAAGAATCTACCTGCCCCAGATTTAAAGAATCTACCTGCCCCAGATTTAAAGAATCTACCTGCCCCAGATTTAAAGAATCTACCTGCCCCAGATTTAAAGAATCTACCTGCCCCAGATTTAATGAATCTACCTGCCCCAGATTTAATGAATCTACCTGCCCCAGATTTAAAGAATCTACCTGCCCCAGATTTAAAGAATCTACCTGCCCCAGATTTAAAGAATCTACCTGCCCCAGATTTAAAGAATCTACCTGCCCCAGATTTAAAGAATCTACCTGCCCCAGATTTAAAGAATCTACCTGCCCCTCACAGTTTAATAATCTACCAGCCCCAGATTATGCCGCTAAAATGACAAAAAATAAATAAATATATATATATATATATATGTGTGTATGTTTTTAATGTTTCAAAAACAATAAATGGAATATTAGTAAGACGTAAGTAATGTGGTATAATTAAACTTTTAACCAATAAGACAAAAGTACTCATTACATTTTGAATGCTAAGCAAGAACATCCCTGGTCATCCCTACTGCCTCTGATCTGGAGGACTCACTAAACAGAACATCCCTGGTCATCACTACTGCCTCTGATCTGGAGGACTCACTAAACAGAGAACATCCCTGGTCATCCCTACTGCCTCTGATCTAGAGGACTCACTAAACAGAGAACATCCCTGGTCATCCCTACTGCCTCTGATCTGGAGGACTCACTAAACAGAGAACATCCCTGGTCATCCCTACTGCCTCTGATCTGGAGGACTCACTAAACAGAGAACATCCCTGGTCATCCCTACTGCCTCTGATCTAGAGGACTCACTAAACAGAACATCCCCGGTCATCCCTACTGCCTCTGATCTAGAGGACTCACTAAACAGAGAACATCCCCGGTCATCCCTACTGCCTCTGATCTGGAGGACTCACTAAACAGAGAACATCCCTGGTCATCCCTACTGCCTCTGATCTGGAGGACTCACTAAACAGAGAACATCCCTGGTCATCCCTACTGCCTCTGATCTGGAGGACTCACTAAACAGAGAACATCCCTGGTCATCCCTACTGCCTCTGATCTAGAGGACTCACTAAACAGAACATCCCCGGTCATCCCTACTGCCTCTGATCTAGAGGACTCACTAAACAGAGAACATCCCCGGTCATCCCTACTGCCTCTGATCTGGAGGACTCACTAAACAGAGAACATCCCTGGTCATCCCTACTGCCTCTGATCTGGAGGACTCACTGAACAGAGAACATCCCTGGTCATCCCTACTGCGTCTGATCTGGAGGACTCACTAAACAGAACATCCCTGGTCATCCCTACTGCCTCTGATCTGGAGGACTCACTAAACAGAGAAAATCCCTGGTCATCCCTACTGCCTCTGATCTAGAGGACTCACTAAACAGAGAACATCCCTGGTCATCTCTACTGCCTCTGATCTGGAGGACTCACTAAACAGAGAACATCCCTGGTCATCCCTACTGCCTCTGATCTGGCGGACTCACTGAACAGAGAACATCCCTGGTCATCCCCACTGCCTCTGATCTGGAGGACTCACTAAACAGAGAACATCCCTGGTCATCCCTACTGCCTCTGATCTGAAGGACTCACTAAACAGAGAACATCCCTGGTCATCACTACTGCCTCTGATCTGGAGGACTCACTAAACAGAGAACATCCCTGGTCATCCCTACTGCCTCTGATCTGGAGGACTCACTGAACAGAGAACATCCCTGGTCATCCCTACTGCCTCTGATCTAGAGGACTCACTAAACAGAACATCCCTGGTCATCTCTACTGCCTCTGATCTGGAGGACTCACTAAACAGAGAACATCCCTGGTCATCCCTACTGCCTCTGATCTAGAGGACTCACTAAACAGAACATCCCTGGTCATCTCTACTGCCTCTGATCTGGAGGACTCACTAAACAGAGAACATCCCTGGTCATCCCTACTGCCTCTGATCTAGAGGACTCACTAAACAGAGAACATCCCTGGTCATCTCTACTGCCTCTGATCTAGAGGACTCACTAAACAGAGAACATCCCTGGTCATCACTACTGCCTCTGATCTGGAGGACTCACTAAACAGAGAACATCCCTGGTCATCCCTACTGCCTCTGATCTGGCGGACTCACTGAACAGAGAACATCCCTGGTCATCCCTACTGCCTCTGATCTGGAGGACTCACTAAACAGAGAACATCCCTGGTCATCACTACTGCCTCTGATCTGGAGGACTCACTAAACAGAGAACATCCCTGGTCATCCCTACTGCCTCTGATCTGGAGGACTCACTAAACAGAGAACATCCCTGGTCATCCCTACTGCCTCTGATCTGGAGGAATCACTAAACAGAGAACATCCCTGGTCATCCTTACTGCCTCTGATCTGGAGGACTCACTGAACAGAGAACATCCCTGGTCATCCCTACTGCCTCTGATCTAGAGGACTCACTAAACAGAACATCCCTGGTCATCTCTACTGCCTCTGATCTGGAGGACTCACTAAACAGAGAACATCCCTGGTCATCCCTACTGCCTCTGATCTAGAGGACTCACTAAACAGAGAACATCCCTGGTCATCTCTACTGCCTCTGATCTAGAGGACTCACTAAACAGAGAACATCCCTGGTCATCACTACTGCCTCTGATCTGGAGGACTCACTAAACAGAGAACATCCCTGGTCATCCCTACTGCCTCTGATCTGGCGGACTCACTGAACAGAGAACATCCCTGGTCATCCCTACTGCCTCTGATCTGGCGGACTCACTGAACAGAGAACATCCCTGGTCATCCCTACTGCCTCTGATCTGGAGGACTCACTAAACAGAGAACATCCCTGGTCATCCCTACTGCCTCTGATCTGGTGGACTCACTAAACAGAGAACATCCCTGGTCATCCCTACTGCCTCTGATCTGGAGGACTCACTAAACAGAGAACATCCCTGGTCATCCCTACTGCCTCTGATCTGGAGGACTCACTAAACAGAGAACATCCCTGGTCATCCCTACTGCCTCTGATCTAGAGGACTCACTAAACAGAACATCCCTGGTCATCCCTACTGCCTCTGATCTGGAGGACTCACTAAACAGAGAACATCCCTGGTCATCCCTACTGCCTCTGATCTGGAGGACTCACTGAACAGAGAACTGCACTAAACACAGACTTTGTTTGTAAAGGATGTCTGAGTGTTGGAGCGTGCCCCTGGCTATTCATAAATTAAAAAACAAAAGATGAATGATGCCCTCTGGTTAGCTTTAATATCAGGAATTTGAAATGATTTATACTTTTACTTTTAATACACATGTTTATTTCATCAATTACATTTACTATTGATACTTAAGTATATTTAATACCAAATACCTTTTTAGACTTTTACTCAAGTAGTATTTTACTGGGTGACTTTTACTTTCACTGAAGTTTGAAAACTGGGTCCTTTTTCCACCACTGGAGGTTACCGTGGTAACACGATTGGAGTCATGTTTGGGCCTGTGAGATGGAGTCTGACTAGTAAACGCGTTGTCTTCTCTTCTCTAGCAGGTGAAATTAAAATGTAGAAAAACGACCTGGCTTGTGGAACAAAACAATGAGAACGGCCAAGAAACACAAGGACACCATCTTTTATTACTGTGCACAGCACATCTTAAAACAAATCTTTCACTCAGCTCTTCAGGTGCACACAGCCCCCAGCCAGGCAGTGTAGAGGTGGGAAAGGCTAGATAGGATTCCTAGTTCTTTGACTTTGTTCGATTTAATTGACCAACTATGAAACAAAACAGGCAGAAATACTCTGAAGACAGCTGCTACGGCCATTTTGTATTTTATAATACTCTGAAGACAGCTGCTACGGCCATTTTGTATTTTATAATACTCTGAAGACAGCTGCTACGGCCATTTTGTATTTTATAATACTCTGAAGACAGCTGCTACGGCCATTTTGTATTTTATAATACTCTGAAGACAGCTGCTACGGCCATTTTGTATTTTATAATACTCTGAAGACAGCTGCTACGGCATTTATTTTACTGTGATCATACTTGACTTTTTAGTCACAAATACGATTGAAATGTTGGCACTGTGGAGCCCTGACCACCCACCAACATGGCTGATTAAATCTACCTGCCCCAACGCTCTGGATAACAGTACAAACAGCCGAAACAGTTCTGCTGAATTAATATGGTCAGATTGAGGTGTTCTACAATTTGTGTCTGGAAGTAGCTGGGATCCTGACTGCCGTTGTGAACGCTCAGATCAAACCTACTCCTCTGCCAGAGCGTCCAGTGAGTGGTCAGAGAGCGAAACACTTTGAATTGACCAACGCCCAGAGCTCACTCGGAGCTGCACACTCTACGTGTACTCTGGCACTCCAGAGTGAATTTACCAACACACCCGTCATCTGGAAGTTCTGCAAAGTTCCATTGTTAATCCAACAGCTACATTAGTTGATGTAGTTACTAAAACAGCTGGACGTCTTGGTTGGTAGTAGATATTTCTGTACTTATTTACAGATTTGAATAGCACAGAAGTAGACAAAGGTGTCATTCCCTTTTTGTAAACGGTTTGTGTAATTATTTCTAGTTAGTCTACTTGCGATGTTGTATGTGCAGTGAATGGAAGTTGGAAGTGATGTCACAATGTTTGTTTTTAGAATGTTGAAATAAGTGAATGGAGGAGGACAAAAATTAATAGTTAAATCATGAATATATATTATATAGTCTGCGCATTTTAACGTTTGACTGGTATTTCTAAAAACAGTGAGAGGAATATGAAGTATGATAAAGATTTCAAGTCAAAACATTTGTTTCGCCAGTCCCTCTTAAAATGACTATAACAAAAAAAGTAACAGGGTTGCCGATTTTTTTTTTTAAATTTATTTTTCTTCTTAAATCTGCCGATCCAATCTCCTTGTGACAAGGGGAATTGATTTCTGTTTGCAACAGGGACTGGCATTTGAATGCAAACTTTTTTTTCAAATTGTTAAAACGTTACTTTGCTGTCTTGTCTATGGGTAACATGGTTGATGTGTTAAGCTCGACCCACTCAGTTTAACACCAGAACAGAGTTCAGAGTAGAACCGGCTTCCCTGCTTTTACTCTGTTTTGACACTGAACAAAAATATAAACGCAACCATTTCAAAGATTTTACTGAGGTACAGTTCACATGAGGAAATCAGTCCATTTTAAATTAATAATTTAGGCCCAAATCTATGGATTTCACATGACTGGGAATACAGATATGCATCTGTTGATCACAGATACTTAAAAAAATAAAAAAGTTGGGGGCGTGGATCAGAAAACCAGTCCGTATCTGGTCTGACCACCATTTGCACATCTCCTTCACGTAGAGTTGATCAGGCTGTTGATTCTGGCCTTGTGAAATGTTGTCCCACTCCTCTTCAATGGCTGTGTGAAATTGCTGGATATTGGCAGGAACTGTGGATCCAGAGCATCCCAAACATGCTCAATGGGTGACATGTCTGAGAATGCAGGCCATGGAAGAACTGGGACATTTTCAGCTTCCAGGAATTGTGTACAGATCCTTGCGACATGGAGCTGTTTCGTTATCATGCTGTAACATGAGGTGATGGTGGAGGATCGGATGAAGGCTAAGGGCATACCTAATGAGATGCAAAAAAACAAAATGTGTCTTCCGCTCCTCTGAATTAGACCTCTCCAATCTCCGCAAAGTCTCCTCGGCTAGACATTATGGTCCATGTCATCAGTTGTTTGGGGTGATGCTCGAGGGCAGAAAGGCAGATTTTTCCACTTTGACGGCTGCGGAATTTGAACCAGCTATCTTTTGGGTTCCTGGCCCAACACTGTTAACTGCCTATTTGTGATCTTTAAAAATAGTTAATGTTTTAAATATGTCTGGCCGCCCGGGGTGGTAATCTAGCGGGTTAGCCGCCCGGGGTGGTAATCTAGCGGGTTAGCCGCCCGGGGTGGTAATCTAGCGGGTTAGCCGCCCGGGGTGGTAATCTAGCGGGTTAGCCGCCCGGGGGGGTAATCTAGCGGGGTGGTAATCTAGCGGGTTTGCCGCCTGGGGTGGTAATGTAGCGGGTTAGCCGCCCGGGGTGGTAATCTAGCGGGTTAGCCGCCCGGGGTGGTAATCTAGGGTGCGAGCCGCCCGGGGTGGTAATCTAGCGGGCGAGCCGCCCGGGGTGGTAATCTAGCGGGCGAGCCGCCCGGGGTGGTAATCTAGCGGGCTAGCCGCCCGGGGTGGTAATCTAGCGGGTTAGCTGCCCGGGGTGGTAATCTAGCGGGTTATGGTAATAGACTAAGTGAGCTGCTTATCATCATTACTAAACAGCAGAGGTGGGGACTCGAGTCACATGACTTGGTCCCACCTCTGGGAAACACTACCGCTATTAGGAGAGGTTTATCTGCAATGAAAATAAAGTTAAATAAATGAATGAAGGCCTATTTAATGAATTCTGACGGGGTTGGCTCGACGCCCCTACGGGGCTCCATTTGGGTAGTAACTGAACATTACTCATGTGCTGGAACACACTAGGACTTCAACATGTATGATCCTAGCCACTCCTCACCATGTCTTCTCCATGTCTGTTGTAGGACCTTTTAGGTTCATCCTGCATTACCTGTGGTACAGGTAAGCTCTTTATATTACTCACATCGAAACTCATCAACTATTTCATTACTATTTACCCCTGTAGCCTGAAACTCTTTCCAGCTTCGTAAAACTGTATATAGTTTTTGTCAAATTGACTTTACTAATGTTTATGCTGTTGTATTGGTCCTCTTGTTGTGGTTTGGAACAGCTGACTGATTTATCTGTGATCTTGAACCAGTCCTTCTAGCTCCTCTCTACCTCCTGGCCTGGTCCGACTGGCCAACAAGCAGATCAACTGGCAACTGGTGCTAGCAAGGTATATAGTACAGTACACACGCAGGCACCACGCCAGGCCCTTCATACATTCATATGAATTCAACCTCTGACCTTTTGTTTATGTTTATTTGACCTTTTATTTTGACCTCGACGGCCATTGAGACACAAGTTGTTGTTTTTTACAAGGGAGCCATCAGGGTTAATTTAGCCAGATTTAGTTTGTCTTATGATTTAAATTATGATTTTTACTTTTTATTTTTGCCTTTATTTAACTAGTCCGTTAAGAACAAATTCTTAGTTACAGTGACGGCCTAGGAACAGTGGGTTAACTGCCCTGTTCATGGGCAGAAAGACAGATTTTTCAAGGGATTCGATCTTAGATCTTTCGGTGACTAGTCCAACGCTCTAACCACTAGGATACCTGCCGCCCCAGGTAGCCTAGTGGTTAGAAGTCCTAAATCTCTCTCCTCTCTCTCTCTCTAGTAATGGGAAGTTGCTGGCTGTGGTTCAGGACCAGTGTGTGGAGATCAGGTAATGATGTGAGATAGTGTGTCCGTTCTAAACTTTTTACATTTGAGTCATTTTAGTTTATCAGATGTTCTGTCTACTCAGTAGAAACCCTCCCAGTCAGCAGGGTGCTGTGTATAACTATCCGTAATACACAGAGGTCCATTTGACCTTTTTTAAGGTGACATGCAGAACGTGTATATTCTATTCTCCGTTTTTTTCCCCCACCAGGTCTGCGAGGGATGACTTTGGCTCTGTCATTGGGAAGTGTCAGGGTAAGTATCTTCTAAATCAAAGAGGAATACGTGACGCTACGAAACACTTATCAACACTTTTGTTCCTACCCACAATAACTCCTCCCTGGCATTTTCATTTGTTGTCATGTGAAACTATACTGTATTCAAAGTGCCCACTGTTATATTTTAACTATCGAATTAGAATAATCCTTCTACCTCCATGATTCCAATAGTTCACCAAAGTGAACTTATCAACACTTTGGTTCCTACCCACCATGATTCCAATAGTCACCAAAGTGTTTTGCTCTAAATTGTTTATTTCTTATATTGATTTAAAAAAATCAAATCACAATTGCAACATTTGGTTCCAACATAAGGTCTAGATTGTTTTTATCGTGCATTATGGAAATGATCTGAAATGAGTGCAAACAAATCATTTTTGGTTGAACACTATATAAACCAATCAGAATGAGAAAGACCCCATTGACATCACTTAGAATGTATGTGTTGCCACCCTGGGATCACTCACTACTCATAAAGCACCCTGAGATCACTACTCATAGAGCACCCTGGGATCACTCACTACTCATAAAGCACCCTGGGATCACTACTCACTACTCCTAAAGCACCCTGGGATCACTACTCATAGAGCACCCTGGGATCACTCACTACTCATAGAGCACCCTGGGATCACTCACTACTCATAAAGCACCCTGGGATCACTCACTACTCATAAAGCACCCTGGGATCACTACTCACTACTCATAGAGCACCCTGGGATCACTCACTACTCATAAAGCACCCTGAGATCACTACTCATAGAGCACCCTGGGATCACTCACTACTCATAAAGCACCCTGGGATCACTCACTACTCATAAAGCACCCTGGGATCACAACTCACTACTCATAGAGCACCCTGGGATCACAACTCAATACTCATAGAGCACCCTGGGATCACTACTCACTACTCATAGAGCACCCTGGGATCACTCACTACTCATAGAGCACCCTGGGATCACTACTCACTACTCATAAAGCACCCTGGGGTCACTACTCACTACTCATAAAGCACCCTGGGGTCACTACTCACTACTCCTAAAGCACCCTGGGATCACTACCCACTACTCATAAAGCACCCTGTGATCACTACTCACTACTCATAGAGCACCCTGGGATCACTACTCCTAAACCACCCTGGGATCACTCACTACTCATAGAGCACCCTGGGATCACTCACTACTCATAAAGCACCCTGGGATCACTCACTACTCATAAAGCACCCTGGGATCACAACTCACTACTCATAGAGCACCCTGGGATCACTACTCACTACTCATAAAGCACCCTGGGATCACTCACTACTCATAGAGCACCCTGGGATCACTCACTACTCATAAAGCACCCTGGGATCACTCCTCACTACTCCTAAAGCACCCTGGGATCACTACCCACTACTCATAAAGCACCCTGTGATCACTACTCACTACTCATAGAGCACCCTGGGATCACTACTCCTAAACCACCCTGGGATCACTCACTACTCATAGAGCACCCTGGGATCACTACTCACTACTCATAGAGCACCCTGGGATCACTACCCACTACTCATAAAGCACCCTGGGATCACTACTCACTACTCCTAAAGCACCCTGGGATCACTACTCCCTACTCATAAAGCACCCTGGGATCACTACTCACTACTCCTAAAGCACCCTGGGATCACTCACTACTCCTAAAGCTCCCTGGGATCACTCCTCACTACTCCTAAAGCACCCTGGGATCACTACTCCTAAAGCACCCTGGGATCACTACTCCTAAAGCACCCTGGGATCACTACTCAGAGCACACGTTGAACCTTAATCATGAAATACTGTCGAATAAGAGAGAATACGGTGATATGATAATTGCCATAGTCACTGTTTTTGACACAGTGATTCACAGCACATTGGATGTATCTGATGATTCTGATGAAGTGAAGTTCTGTATGTTACGTCTTACTAAGCCACGGCCATTTTAATGTGAGCGGGTCAAAGACGCCACTGTCTTTCCCAGGTTTTTATTGGCTCAATCCGCGTTGCTCTTGTAGTGTGAGATGGAAAGGTGATCAGCATTAGCCAATGAGAGCAGTGTTTTCCACTTCATATTGACTACGCTACTTTTCATTTGAAAGTTTCAATTGGCTAGTCCGTTGAGCCCTCTCCCGCTAGGATGAACGATATGCATCTCCTAGTGATCTATTGGTAGGACAGGTGCCTGTCTGTCACAAAGCCAGCGACTACAAGGAAACGCAGTCTGCTGTCTGTCCCGCCTCCTGGTACAAATTGTGTGCGCTGTATTGGGTTGGTCTAATTTCTCTACACAGAGGAGCCTCGGGAGAGAGCATGATTTTGGTGGAAATCCTCTTCGCCTAATTATTGATTTCTGCCCCCATTTTTCTTTGGCGTGTTTCACATTCCACGCCGAGTAGTGGCTCATAGTCGACTATTTAATGAGCTTTGACAACTAAACAGCAAGTGTTGACTAGTTTATACAGTGTGTTCAGAAAGTATTCAGACCCCTTAACTTTTTCCAAATGTTGATACATTACAGGCTTATTCTAACTTGGATACAAAAAACATGTATCTCATCAATCTACACACAATACCCCATAATGACATCACAATACCCCATAATGACATCACAATACCCCATAATGACATCACAATACCCCATAATGACATCACGATACCCCATAATGACATCACGATACCCCATAATGACATGACGATACCCCATAATGACATGACGATACCCCATAATGACATGACGATACCCCATAATGACATGACGATACCCCATAATGACATGACGATACCCCATAATGACATGACGATACCCCATAATGACATGACGATACCCCATAATGACATGACGATACCCCATAATGACATGACGATACCCCATAATGACATGACGATACCCCATAATGACATGACGATACCCCATAATGACATGACGATACCCCATAATGACATGACGATACCCCATAATGACATGACGATACCCCATAATGACATGACGATACCCCATAATGACATGACGATACCCCATAATGACATGACGATACCCCATAATGACATGACGATACCCCATAATGACATGACGATACCCCATAATGACATGACGATACCCCATAATGACAAAGCGAAAACAATTATTATTATTTATTTATTTCAAATGTATTTAAAAATATAAACCATATTTACATAAGTATTCAGACCCTTTACTATGAGACTCAAAATGTAGATCAGGTGCATCCTGTTTCCATTGATCATATAAGTCTCTGAATGTCCTTGAGTGGCCCAGCCAGAGCCCCGACTTGAACCCAATCGAACATCTCTGGAGAGACCTGAATGTTGCTGTGCAGCGACGCTCCCCATCCAACCTGACAGAGCTTGAGAGGATCTGCAGAGAAGATTGGGAGAAAGTCCCCAAATACAGGTGTGCTAGACTTGTAGCATCATACCCAAGAAGACTGGAGGCTGTAATCACTGCCAAAGGTGCTTCAACAAAATACTGAGTAAAGGGTCTGAATAGTTATGGAAATGTCATATTTCAGATTATTTTTTTTTTAATTCGCCAACATTACAAAAACAAGTTTTAGCTTTGTCATTATGGGGTATTGTGTGTCGATAAAGAAAATAATTTAATCAATTTTGAAAGAAACGCTGTAATGTAACAAAGTGGAAACAGTGTAGGGGTCTGAATACTTTCCGAAGGCCCCTGGTGTCTGACTGAATAAAGTCAATTTCCTATTCCCCTTTTGTCATGGTTATCTTTCCACGGTATCGCATCAGGGCAATTAAACCAAACGATTTCCTCGGGTTAATTTCCTAGGATGTCGGGGCTTGCCAGACTGTGACGCTAAAGTGAGTGACAACGGTCCTCGTCAGTCAGTGTAGCCTAACCAATCACAATTTACGTAGGTGGCTGATGACCAATCACATTGGTGAGAGAGAGACATTCATTAGTCTGCCTAATTTCCGTAGGCGGCTGATGGACCAAGTCATGGTGATCATCCACAGAGGAAGGAGGAAAACCTTTGATGAAGATGGTGAATCATCACTGCAGGAACAATCTGTAGTGTGAAGAGCTTTATTCTGGTCCAAATATTATCGTTCGGGCCCCTCGGGGGCATCCCCTCGAATTTTTAAACAATATTCAGAAATGCGTTGACCTTTAGTAGGGACTGACTGTCGGAATTCATTAGTGATGCGTATGTCCTGCCGGTTTCTGACGAGGGAACCAGAACATCTGTGTGTGTCTGCGGTGCACTCATCTGCCCGCTCTGTGTTGCCGCTAATCTTCTGGTAGATGGGAAGTCTTCTGGTAGATGGGAAGTCTTCTGGTAGATGGGAAGTCTTAACCCCCCCCCCCCCCCCCAAAAGACTTCTCAATGAAATGTTAACTGGAAAGTAGACTATACCTACCTGGCAGAATGCTATGATTTATTTTTTATATATTATATATATATTATAGTATTATAGATATATATATTATAGTATTATAAATATATATTATAGTATATATTATAGTATTATAGATATGTATTATATATATTATAGTATTATATATATATATTTATTATAGTATTATATATATATATTATAGCATTATAAATTATAGTATTATATATATCTATTATAGTATTATAGTATTATAGATGTATATATTATAGTATTATATATATTATAGATGTATATATTATAGTATTATAGATGTATATATTATAGTATTATATATATTATAGATGTATATATTATAGTATTATATATATATATTATAGTATTATATATATTATAGATGTATATATTATAGTATTATAGATATATATTATAGTATTATATATAGTATAGATGTATATATTATAGTATTATAGATATATATTATAGTATTATAGATATATATTATAGTATTATAGATATATATTATAGTATTATAGATATATATTATAGTATTATAGATATATATTATAGATATGTATTATAGTATTATAGATATATATTATAGTATTATATATATTATAGATGTATATATTATAGATATATATTATAGTATTATATATAGTATTATAGATTAAAGTATTATAGATATATATTATAGTATTATAGATATTATAGATGTATATATTATAGATATATATTATAGTATTATATATATTATAGATGTATATATTATAGATATATATTATAGTATTATATATAGTATTATAGATGTATATTATAGTATTATAGATATTATAGATGTATATATTATAGATATATATTATAGTATTATATATATTATAGATGTATATATTATAGATATATATTATAGTATTATATATAGTATTATAGATTAAAGTATTATAGATATATATTATAGTATTATAGATATATATTATAGTATTATAGATATATATTATAGTATTATATATAGTATTATAGATTAAAGTATTATAGATATATATCATAGTATTGTTATTTCTTCTATGCCATTACATCATTTAGAGTCCGTTATGCTACGCTGGCAAGTTCTAGAAACCTACAGGAATAACGGTTGTTTTATAGTATTATAGATATATACACACCAATATACAGGAATAATGGTTGTTTTATAGTATTATAGATATATACACACCAATATACAGGAATAACGGTTGTTTTAATGTGAGGCGACGTTAACATGGCTGTTCTCCCTCCACACGGTAACCGAGCTGCTTTGAACTCCAATATGCTTCCTTTTCCTGTTTCTAACCACATACACACCACACACACACACACACACACACACACCACACCACACACACACACACACACCACACATACACACATACACACACACACTACACACACCACACCACACCACACACACACACGGTGTAAACTCCAATGTGCTGCCATATCCGAGTCGACTGGAAGTGATTTTTGTTGTCCTTACTCAAACTAATAGTCACTGTGACTCTTAAGTGGGAACAGGTTTGAGTTGCATCAGCTGGAGAATTGACTAAGTACATTGAACTTTAATCTCATTGTTAATTAAATGCACAACTTTTATTAGTGGCTGGAACTCTAAACAGGTGGAAATAGATTGTTCGTATCACGTTGATTGAACTGTGAATATACATTTTCTAACTCCAATGTTTGTTTGTTACGTAAACCTCTCAATATCAATACACCTCTCAATATCAATACACCTCTCAATATCAATACACCTCTCAATATCAATACACCTCTCAATATCAATACACCTCTCAATATCAATACACCTCTCTATATCAATACACCTCTCAATATCAATAAACCTCTCAATATCAATACACCTCTCAATATCAATACACCTCTCAATATCAATACACCTCTCAATATCAATACACCTCTCTATCAATAAACCTCTCAATATCAATACACCTCTCTATCAATAAACCTCTCAATATCAATACACCTCTCTATCAATAAACCTCTCAATATCAATACACCTCTCTATCAATAAACCTCTCAATATCAATACACCTCTCTATCAATAATTTAAAAGCTTTTTCTACTTAATTAAGAAAAATATTTTCTTAACTTAAACTTTTTTTTGGTGCAATGAAGCGTTTTTCTTTGTGTTTCCCAACGTCAAAGAAAGCATTTATTCTATTTTCTAACACTACAACTTAATGAAGAAATCACTGTGTCACATTGACATTTTTTAAATTAACAATAGCTGAACAGAGAATTCAGTAGGGAACGTTAATGCTCCTATCGGTCTTGTTCTAAGCCTTTAGGGTAGGGAACGTTAATGCTCCTATCGGTCTTGTTCTAAGCCTTTAGGGTAGGGAACGTTAATGCTCCTATCGGTCTTGTTCTAAGCCTTTAGGGTAGGGAACGTTAATGCTCCTGTCAGTCTTGTTCTAAGCCTTTAGGGTAGGGAACGTTAATGCTCCTATCGGTCTTGTTCTAAGCCTTTAGGGTAGGGAACGTTAATGCTCCTGTCGGTCTTGTCCAAAGCCTTTAGGGTAGGGAACGTTAATGCTCCTGTCGGTCTTGTTCAAAGCCTTTAGGGTAGGGAACGTTAATGCTCCTATCGGTCTTGTTCTAAGCCTTTAGGGTAGGGAACGTTAATGCTCCTGTCAGTCTTGTTCAAAGCCTTTAGGGTAGGGAACGTTAATGCTCCTATCGGTCTTGTTCAAAGCCTTTAGGGTAGGGAACGTTAATGCTCCTGTCGGTCTTGTCCAAAGCCTTTAGGGTAGGGAACGTTAATGCTCCTATCGGTCTTGTTCAAAGCCTTTAGGGTAGGGAACGTTAATTCTCCTGTCGGTTTTGTCCAAAGCCTTTAGGGTAGGGAACGTTAATGCTCCTGTCAGTCTTGTTCAAAGCCTTTAGGGTAGGGAACGTTAATGCTCCTGTCGGTCTTGTTCAAAGCCTTTAGGGTAGGGAACGTTAATGCTCCTGTCGGTCTTGTTCAAAGCCTTTAGGGTAGGGAACGTTAATGCTCCTGTCGGTCTTGTTCTAAGCCTTTAGGGTAGGGAACGTTAATGCTCCTATCGGTCTTGTCCAAAGCCTTTAGGGTAGGGAACGTTAATGCTCCTATCGGTCTTGTTCTAAGCCTTTAGGGTAGGGAACGTTAATGCTCCTATCGGTCTTGTCCAAAGCCTTTAGGGTAGGGAACGTTAATGCTCCTGTCGGTCTTGTCCAAAGCCTTTAGGGTAGGGAACGTTAATGCTCCTGTCGGTCTTGTTCAAAGCCTTTAGGGTAGGGAACGTTAATGCTCCTATCGGTCTTGTTCTAAGCCTTTAGGGTAGGGAACGTTAATGCTCCTATCGGTCTTGTTCAAAGCCTTTAGGGTAGGGAACGTTAATGCTCCTATCGGTCTTGTTCTAAGCCTTTAGGGTAGGGAACGTTAATGCTCCTATCGGTCTTGTTCTAAGCCTTTAGGGTAGGGAACGTTAATGCTCCTATCGGTCTTGTTCAAAGCCTTTAGGGTAGGGAACGTTAATGCTCCTATCGGTCTTGTTCAAAGCCTTTAGGGTAGGGAACGTTAATGCTCCTATCGGTCTTGTCCAAAGCCTTTAGGGTAGGGAACGTTAATGCTCCTATCGGTCTTGTTCTAAGCCTTTAGGGTAGGGAACGTTAATGCTCCTATCGGTCTTGTTCTAAGCCTTTAGGGTAGGGAACGTTAATGCTCCTATCGGTCTTGTTCTAAGCCTTTAGGGTAGGGAACGTTAATGCTCCTATCGGTCTTGTTCTAAGCCTTTAGGGTAGGTAACGTTAATGCTCCTATCGGTCTTGTTCTAAGCCTTTAGGGTAGGGAACGTTAATGCTCCTATCGGTCTTGTTCAAAGCCTTTCGGTAGTTTCAGAACTGACATCGTGTAGAAAGTTGCCCATCCGACAGACCACTTTAACTACAACGACGATTACAATTATTATGTTTTTTTTTATTTGAACTTTTTTTTTTTTACACGTGGTTGTATCGACCTTCGTTGAATGTGCTGACGGAAGTCCCCCCCTGAATAAAAGGGTCTGTTAAATGATCAAACTTAAAAAATGTAGTTGCAAAGCATGCTGGGTATTACACTAATCACTTCTCTATTTTTCTGGTTGCTTAAATTCAAATTGTTTTCTTATTTCAGTATGTGACATATCAAGAGTATAGATAATCATTATACAATCTAAACTGCCGTGAAAATATATTTTCCATCACCAAAAATTTTGTAATTTCAGCTGTTTTGAAACTGGTGGACAAAACCGAAAGTAAGACGCAAAGACCGAACATAAGAACGGGAAGCGTAGAAATAACCTACGTAGAACAGATCTACCACTTCTTAGTTTGCTTTTTAATGAGAGTGACTGATCTATAACACATTTCTATGTGCATTTGGTCAGGTCGCTCCCCAAAAAATGGTACATACTGCAGCTGTAAACATGTTAGTACCCTCGTTGTCCTGACCAGATCATGATTATATCATCTGGGTAAATATCATGTGAATTACTGCCTGTCTCATGGTTAATTGATCGGCTAATTAACATAAACACGTTTATTATCTCCAAGCGCATCTTTGAAGCATTTAGAACAGTCTAAATCCATGTTAATATAGCCTACAGCATCCCAATAAATCCGTTATTTATTTTAGGCAGGCGTAAAGAAACCCGATATGAAGAGAATGTATTTCAGAAGATACAGTAGGTGAACTCAGTCTGTTATCAGGCTCCTTAGGCTGTAGGCAAGTTCATTTAGCAGACAAGATAGGCTTAAGTCCTGTGCCATTTAAAAAAATGTTATATTATATGCTTTAGAGTAAGACAACTATAATTGAATTTGTCTGAATAAAATGTAAAGCATATTTCTCCTGTTCTGGAACGAGTGTCAAAGTGATCATTTAGAACAGGTCCTATACACCAGATTTAGATTTATTTGGTAACTTTTTGGTTGTGAATGATACAAACCTCATCGTGTTTTACAAGTCTTGACTATAGGATATTCATATGGGAAAAGGAGCTGCAGAACTTGCAGTGTGTTCCTCAGGCTGTTCTCACACCTCCACCCATCAGACAATTTAACCTTGGAGCTGCAGAACTTGCAGTGTGTTCCTCAGGCTGTTCTCACACCTCCACCCATCAGACAATTTAACCTTGGAGCTGCAGAACTTGCAGTGTGTTCCTCAGGCTGTTCTCACACCTCCACCCATCAGACAATTTAACCTTGGAGCTGCAGAACTTGCAGTCTGTTCCTCAGGCTGTTCTCACACCTCCACCCATCAGACAATTTAACCTTGGAGCTGCAGAACTTGCAGTCTGTTCCTCAGGCTGTTCTCACACCTCCACCCATCAGACAATTTAACCTTGGAGCTGCAGAACTTGCAGTGTGTTCCTCAGGCTGTTCTCACACCTCCACCCATCAGACAATTTAACCTTGGAGCTGCAGAACTTGCAGTGTGTTCCTCAGGCTGTTCTCACACCTCCACCCATCAGACAATTTAACCTTGGAGCTGCAGAACTTGCAGTGTGTTCCTCAGGCTGTTCTCACACCTCCACCCATCAGACAATTTAACCTTGGAGCTGCAGAACTTGCAGTGTGTTCCTCAGGCTGTTCTCACACCTCCACCCATCAGACAATTTAACCTTGGAGCTGCAGAACTTGCAGTGTGTTCCTCAGGCTGTTCTCACACCTCCACCCATCAGACAATTTAACCTTGATTTTTACTAATATGTCGTGAGTTTTAGATGTAGAATGGGTCAGAGAGGCTGTCCCCCCCCCCCCCCCCCCTGTCTCTCTCTCTCTCCTCTTCCCCCCCCCTGTCTCTCTCTCTCTGCTCTTCCCCCCCCCTGTCTCTCTCTCTCTGCTCTCCTCCCCCCCCCCCTGTCTCTCTCTCTCTGCTCTTCCCCCCCCTGTCTCTCTCTCTCTGCTCTTTCCCCCCCCCTGTCTCTCTCTCTGCTCTTTCCCCCCCCCCCTGTCTCTCTCTCTGCTCTTTCCCCCCCCCCTGTCTCTCTCTCTCTCTCTACTCTTCCCCCCCTGTATCTCTCTCTCTACTCTTTCCCCCCCCCCCGTCTCTCTCTCTGCTCTTTCCCCCCCCCTGTCTCTCTCTCTCTGCTCTCCCCCCCCCTGTCTCTCTCTCTCTGCTCTCCCCCCCCTGTCTCTCTCTCTCTCTGCTCTCCCCCCCCCCCCTGTCTCTCTCTCTCTGCTCTTTCCCCCCCCCTGTCTCTCTCTCTGCTCTTTCCCCCCCCCTGATGTAGAATGGGTCAGAGAGCTGTCTCCCCCCCCCCCCCCCCCCCCCCCCCCCCCCCCCCCCCCCCCCCCCCCCCCCCCCCCCCCCCCCCCCCCCCCCCCCCCCCCCCCCCCCCCCCCCCTCCCCCCCCCCCCCCCCCCCCCCCCCCTGATGTAGAATGGGTCAGATAGGCGTCTCCCTGTCCTCCCCCCCCCCCCATGTCTCTCTCTCTCTGCTCTTCCCCCCCCTGTCCTCTCTCTCTCTCCTTCTTCCCCCCTGTCCTCTCTCTGCTCTTCCCCCCCCTTCTCTCTCTATCTGCCTTTCCCCCCCCCTGTCTCTCTCTCTCTCTGCTCTCCCCCCCCCCCTGTCTCTCCTCCTCTCTCTGCTCTTTCTCCCCCCTCCTTCTTCTCTTTTCCCCCCTCCCCTGTCTCTCTCTCTCTGCTCTTTTTCCCCCCCCCCTGTATCTCTCTCTCTGGCTCTTTTCTTTCCCCCACCCCTGTTCTCTCTCTCTCTACGCTTCCCCTGCCCCCCCTGTATCTCTCTCTCTAGCTCTTCCCCCCCGCCTGCTCTCTCTCGCTCTCTCCCTGTCATAGTCATCTCTCCTGCTCTCGCGCGGGGGGCCCCCCCCCCCCTGTCTCTCTCTCTCTCTACTCTTCCCCCCCTGTAATCTCGCTCCTCTACTCTTCCCCCCCCCGGCTCTCCTCTCTGCTCTTCCCCCCCCCTGTCTCTCTCTCTCTGCTCTTCCTCCCCCCCCCCCTGTCTCTCTCTCTCTCTGCTCTTTCCCCCCCCACTGTCTCTCTCTCTGCTCTTTCCCCCCCCACTGTCTCTCTCTCTGCTCTCCCCCCCCCTGTATCTCTCTCTCTCTGCTCTCCCCCCCCCCCCCTGTCTCTCTCTCTCTGCTCTTTCCCCCCCCTGTCTCTCTCTCTGCTCTTTCCCCCCCCCTGTCTCTCTCTCTCTGCTCTTTCCCCCCCCTGTCTCTCTCTCTCTGCTCTTCCCCCCCCCCCCTGTCTCTCTCTCTCTGCTCTTTCCCCCCCCCTGTCTCTCTCTCTCTACTCTTCCCCCCCTGTATCTCTCTCTCTCTACTCTTCCCCCCCCCCGTCTCTCTCTCTCTGCTCTTTCCCCCCCCCTGTCTCTCTCTCTCTGCTCTTTTCCCCCCCCCTGTCTCCCTCTCTCTGCTCTCCCCCCCCCCCTGTCTCTCTCTCTCTGCTCTCCCCCCCCCCTGTCTCTCTCTCTCCTCTGCTCTCCCCCCCCCCTGTCTCTCTCTCTCTCTGCTCTTTCCCCCCCCCCCTGTCTCTCTCTCTCTCTGCTCCTCCTCCTCTCCCCCCCCCCCCTGTCTCTCTCTCTGCTCTTCCCCCCCTGTCTCTCTCTCTCTCTACTCTACTCTCCCCCCCCCCCCCTGTCTCTCTCTCTGCTCTCCCCCCCCCCCCCCCTGTCCTCTCTCTCTCTGCTCTTTCCTCCCCCCCCCACTGTCTCTCTCTCTGCTCTTTCCCCCCCACTGTCTCTCTCTCTGCTCTTTTCCCCCCCCCCACTGTCTCTCTCTCTCTGCTCTTTCCCCCCCCCCACTGTCTCTCTCTCTGCTCTTCCCCCCCCCCCCCTGTCTCTCTCTCTCTCTGCTCTTTCCCCCCCCCTGTCTCTCTCAAATGGGCAGTGGGGACGAACGACGTGTCACCTGGATGTGCTGGAATAGCGACTGGAGGCCGGTCGTCTCCTCCGGTTGTATTAATATTGGTAACTGAGAAATACATACAGTGGGGCAAAACAGTATTTAGAGAGCCACCAATTGGGCAAGTTCTCCCACTTAAAAAGATGAGAGAGGCCTGTAATTTTCATCATAGGTACACTTCAACTATGACAGACAAAATGAGAAAAAAAAAATCAGAAAATCACATTGTAGGATTTTTTAATGAATTGATTTGCAAATTATGGTGGAAGACTGAATCTGCAATAGGTTCAGCTACCCAGTACTCTGTATGCCATGGGCTCTCCTACCCTGTTCCTGCAGCTACACAGTACTCTGTATACCATGGGCTGTCCTAACCCTATTCCTGTAGCTACCCTGTACTCTGTATACCATGGGCCCTCCTACCCTGTTCCAGTACTCTGTATGCCATGGGCTCTCCTACCCTGTTCCAGTACTCTGTATACCATGGGCTCTCCAAAAAAGGGGGGGCAATTCTAATAGTCTGGGTAGCCATTTGATGAACTGTTGAGCAGTCGTACAGTTTAGGTGTAGAAGCCTAGAGCCTTTTGGTCCCAGACCCGGTGCTCCGGTACCCGCCTGCCGTGCGGTAGCAGAGAGAAGTCTATGACCTGATCCTTGACTGGTTTAAGGGCGTTTCTGACACTGCCTGGTATAGAGCTCAGCTCCGGTACTGCCTGCCGTGCGGTAGCAGAGAGAAGTCTATGACCTGATCCTTGACTGGTTTAAGGGCGTTCCTCTGACACCGCCTGGTATAGAGCTCAGCTCCGGTACTGCCTGCCGTGCGGTAGCAGAGAGAAGTCTATGACCAGATCCTTGAGTGGTTTAAGGGCGTTCCTCTGACAACCGCCTGGTATAGAGCTCGGTGCGTTTGGAATATTTCTTTCTCAACAAGCTGACCAATAGAAGGGGTTTCTTTACTATGGGGGATAGTAGATGGACGGTGATACTGCTGTTTATTACTCATCTTGTTGGCTGATGAACACGTGGACAGTTATTCTAGCATCTTCTAAGTGCACGTCAGAGGACGGTAAGAAGGACCGCACGCCGTTGCATCCTGGACTGTTATGTGATCATTCTGAACACTTCCTAGTCAGGCACCCAATGCATCTTGGTCTGGTCAATAACAAAATGTTGCCAGTGAAATGTGCTGTGTCTTCCCAACGGAAACCCTGGTGTGTTAGTGAGAGGAGACGACCTAGACTGCAGTGTGTCAGATATGGTGTGTGTAATAATGTGTGTGTGTGTGTGTGTTATAATGTATGTGTGTGTGTTATAATGTGTGTGTGTGTGTGTGTAATAATGTGTGTGTTACAGTACCGAAGGACCCCAGTCCCCAGTGGCGGAGGGTGGTGTGGTCCCATGACTGTGTGTAATAATGTGTGTGTGTGTGTGCGTGTGTAATAATGTGTGTGTGTGTGTAATAATGTGTGTGTGTGTGTGTGTGTAATAATGTGTGTGTGTGTGTGTGTAATAATGTGTGTGTGTGTGTGTAATAATGTGTGTGTGTGTGTTACAGTGCCGAAGGACCCCAGTCCCCAGTGGCGGAGGGTGGTGTGGTCCCATGACTGTGCCCTGCTGGCGTACGCTGACAGTACCGGTACCGTGCGCGTCTTCGACCTCATGGGCAGTGAACTGTTCGTCATCCCCCCGGTAACCACATAAACACACTCATGCATACGCACACATATACACACAAAGGGCTGGTAGATGTGGTGTTCTGGTACAGTCAGACTCTCTGCTCCTCTCTCTCCCCCTCTCTTTCTCCTCTCCCCCTCTCTGTTTCTCCTCTCCCCCCTGCTCCTCTCTCTCCCCCTCTCTGTTTCTCCTCTCCCCCCCTCTCTCTCCCCCTCTCTGTTTCTCCTCTCCCCCCTCTTTCTCTCTCTCCTCTTTCCCCCCCTGTCTTTCTCTCTCTGCTCTTCACCTGTCTCTCTCTCTCTCTCCTCTTTCTCTCCCCCCCCGGTCTCTCTCTCCTCTCAGCCCCCCCGTCTCTCTCTCTCTCCTCTTTCTATCCATCCCCCCCCCGGTCTCTCTCTCCTCTCAGCCCCCCCGTCTCTCTCTCTCTCCTCTTTCTCCCCCCCCCCCCCCCCCCCCCCCCCCCCCCCCCCCCCCCCCCCCCCCCCCCCCCCCCCCCCCCCCCCCCTCTCTCTCTCTCCTCTTTCTCCCCCCCCCCCCCCGTCTCTCTCTCTCTCTCTCCTCTCAGCCCCCCCGGTCTCTCTCTCCTCTTTCCCTTATAGTGTTATTTATGTATCGATATTTCAACGTATTTGATCTTCGTGAGCTTTGTTGTCTTGATAAGTAGTAAAATCCTCATCGTTTATCAGATGGTATAAATCAATAAGATGATGTAAGAGCAGGTTAAATGGATCCCCTGTCTCTCTAACTCCTCCCTAGATGGCCAGTTTCCCGGGTGATTTCAGCTACGCCGCAGCAGGCCTGATCTTCCTGGAGTACACGGCCAGTGCTCAGTGGTCCGCTGAGCTGCTCGTCATCACATACGGGGGTGGGCTCAAGAGCTACCTCGTCAGGTATTGGCTCATTGTCATCTTAACCCCTCTGCTTGAGCTTTCCGTGTGTGTGTGTGTGTGTGTGTGTGTGTGTGTGTGTGTGTGTGTGTGTGAACTCTGAGGTGAGTGGCTTGTCTGTTCCATTACCAGATAGTCTGCTGTCTGATCCTTGTTCAAACACAGACCGTGTGTTTGGCTGTGTCTGTGGACTGATTAAATGTTCGCTGGGTTTCAAACAGGAATCGATAAATCTTGTGAGTGTCCATGCATGTTAATGTCCGGAAGATTCTCACGATTAATATCCATGAAATTGTTCTCAGTAGAAATATCCGGCGTTGTAGCCAAACATTAGTCTCAACGATATGGACTGTTTGAATCAATCCATCACATTTATCTATAAAGCCCTTTTTACATCAGCAACCCAGCCTGAAACCCCCAAGCAAATCGAATCAAATCAAATTTATTTATATACAGCATCAGCTGATATCTCAAAGTGCTGTACAGAAACCCAGCCTAAAACCCCAAACAGCAAGCAATGCAGGTGTAGAAGCACGGTGGCTAGGAAAAACTCCCTAGAAAGGCCAAAACCTCGGAAGAAAAACCTAGAGAGGAACCAGGCTCTGAGGGGTGACCAGTCCTCTACTGGCTGTACTGGGTAGAGCGGAACCAGGCTCTGAGGGGTGACCAGTCCTCTACTGGCTGTACTGGGTAGACCAGAGGAACCAGGCTCTGAGGGGTGACCAGTCCTCTACTGGCTGTACTGGGTAGAGCGGAACCAGGCTCTGAGGGGTGACCAGTCCTCTACTGGCTGTACTGGGTAGACCAGAGGAACCAGGCTCTGAGGGGTGACCAGTCTTCTGCTCGGATTGGGCCAACCAGGCTGGATATAACCCCAACTACTTTGCCAAAGTACAGTCCCCACACCACTAGAGAGATATCTTCAACCGCCAACTTACCACCCTGAGACCAGGCTGAGTAGAGCCCACACACCACTAGAGAGATATCAACAGACCACCAACTTACTACCCTGAGACAAGGCTGAGTACAGCCCCCACACCACTAGAGAGATATCAACAGACCACCAACTTACCACCCTGAGACAAGGCTGAGTACAGCCCACGAAGATCTCCTCCACCCCACAAGCCCGATGTGGCTCAGAACCGGACAGAAAGATCACGTCAGTGACTCAACCCACTCAAGTTGAGTATAGTGAAATAAGCCGAAATAAGCCGGAGACGACTCACCCCTTGTATGTACGGCGTGGTAATTAAACCCAGGCAGGAGACGACTCACCCCTTGTATGTACGGCGTGGTAATTAAACCCAGGCAGGAGACGACTCACCCCTTGTATGTACGGCGTGGTAATTAAACCCAGGCAGGAGACGACTCACCCCTCGCAGGGACGGCGTGGTAATTAAACCCAGGCAGGAGACGACTCACCGTAGGGACGGCTTTTATTGTGTTACGAGTTTAAAATTGATTAAATGTAGATGTTGTGTCCCTGATCTGCACACAATACCCCCGAATGTCAAAGTGGAATTATGTTTTTAGACATTTCTACAAATTTAATAAAAAGTGTAAATCTGAAATATCTTGAGTCAATAAGTATTCGACCCCTTTTGTTATGACAAGCCAGTAAAAATGTGTAATTTATAAAAAATTATGTGCTCAACAAAGTTACGTAATAAGTTGTATGGACTCACTCTGTGTGCAATAATAAGTGTAACATGATGCGTGAATGACTACCTCATCTCTGTACCACCACACAAACAATTATCTGTCAGGTCCCTCAGTCGAGCAATGAATTTCACAACACAGATTCAACCACAAAGACCAGGGAGGTTTTCCAACGTCTCACTGAGAAGGACACCAACTGGTAGATCGGTACATTAAACTGGTACATTAAACCGGTACATTAAACTGGTACATTAAACTGGTACATTAAAATAAAGCAGGCATTAAATATCCCTTTAAACATGAAGTTAATGACACATATCAATACACCCAGTCACTACAAAGATACAGGCGTCCTTCCTAACTCAGCGTATCAATACACCCAGTCACTACAAAGATACAGGCGTCCTTCCTAACTCAGTGTATCAATACACCCAGTCACTACAAAGATACAGGCGTCCTTCCTAACTCACCGTATCAATACACCCAGTCACTACAAAGATACAGGCGTCCTTCCTAACTCAGTGTATCAATACACCCAGTCACTACAAAGATACAGGCGTCCTTCCTAACTCAGCGTATCAATACACCCAGTCACTACAAAGATACAGGCGTCCTTCCTAACTCAGTGTATCAATACACCCAGTCACTACAAAGATACAGGCGTCCTTCCTAACTCAGCGTATCAATACACCCAGTCACTACAAAGATACAGGCGTCCTTCCTAACTCAGCGTATCAATACACCCAGTCACTACAAAGATACAGGCGTCCTTCCTAACTCAGCGTATCAATACACCCAGTCACTACAAAGATACAGGCGTCCTTCCTAACTCAGCGTATCAATACACCCAGTCACTACAAAGATACAGGCGTCCTTCCTAACTCAGTGTATCAATACACCCAGTCACTACAAAGATACAGGCGTCCTTCCTAACTCAGCGTATCAATACACCCAGTCACTACAAAGATACAGGCGTCCTTCCTAACTCAGCGTATCAATACACCCAGTCACTACAAAGATACAGGCGTCCTTCCTAACTCAGCGTATCAATACACCCAGTCACTACAAAGATACAGGCGTCCTTCCTAACTCAGCGTATCAATACACCCAGTCACTACAAAGATACAGGCGTCCTTCCTAACTCAGCGTATCAATACACCCAGTCACTACAAAGATACAGGCGTCCTTCCTAACTCAGCGTATCAATACACCCAGTCACTACAAAGATACAGGCGTCCTTCCTAACTCAGCGTATCAATACACCCAGTCACTACAAAGATACAGGCGTCCTTCCTAACTCAGCGTATCAATACACCCAGTCACTACAAAGATACAGGCGTCCTTCCTAACTCAGCGTATCAATACACCCAGTCACTACAAAGATACAGGCGTCCTTCCTAACTCAGCGTATCAATACACCCAGTCACTACAAAGATACAGGCGTCCTTCCTAACTCAGCGTATCAATACACCCAGTCACTACAAAGATACAGGCGTCCTTCCTAACTCAGCGTATCAATACACCCAGTCACTACAAAGATACAGGCGTCCTTCCTAACTCAGCGTATCAATACACCCAGTCACTACAAAGATACAGGCGTCCTTCCTAACTCAGCGTATCAATACACCCAGTCACTACAAAGATACAGGCGTCCTTCCTAACTCAGCGTATCAATACACCCAGTCACTACAAAGATACAGGCGTCCTTCCTAACTCAGCGTATCAATACACCCAGTCACTACAAAGATACAGGCGTCCTTCCTAACTCAGCGTATCAATACACCCAGTCACTACAAAGATACAGGCGTCCTTCCTAACTCAGCGTATCAATACACCCAGTCACTACAAAGATACAGGCGTCCTTCCTAACTCAGCGTATCAATACACCCAGTCACTACAAAGATACAGGCGTCCTTCCTAACTCAGCGTATCAATACACCCAGTCACTAATAAGATACAGGCGTCCTTCCTAACTCAGCGTATCAATACACCCAGTCACTACAAAGATACAGGCGTCCTTCCTAACTCAGCGTATCAATACACCCAGTCACTACAAAGATACAGGCGTCCTTCATAACTCAGTGTATCAATACACCCAGTCACTACAAAGATACAGGCGTCCTTCCTAACTCAGCGTATCAATACACCCAGTCACTACAAAGATACAGGCGTCCTTCCTAACTCAGCGTATCAATACACCCAGTCACTACAAAGATACAGGCGTCCTTCCTAACTCAGCGTATCAATACACCCAGTCACTACAAAGATACAGGCGTCCTTCCTAACTCAGCGTATCAATACACCCAGTCACTACAAAGATACAGGCGTCCTTCCTAACTCAGCGTATCAATACACCCAGTCACTACAAAGATACAGGCGTCCTTCCTAACTCAGCGTATCAATACACCCAGTCACTACAAAGATACAGGCGTCCTTCCTAACTCAGCGTATCAATACACCCAGTCACTACAAAGATACAGGCGTCCTTCCTAACTCAGCGTATCAATACACCCAGTCACTACAAAGATACAGGCGTCCTTCCTAACTCAGCGTATCAATACACCCAGTCACTACAAAGATACAGGCGTCCTTCCTAACTCAGCGTATCAATACACCCAGTCACTACAAAGATACAGGCGTCCTTCCTAACTCAGCGTATCAATACACCCAGTCACTACAAAGATACAGGCGTCCTTCCTAACTCAGCGTATCAATACACCCAGTCACTACAAAGATACAGGCGTCCTTCCTAACTCAGCGTATCAATACACCCAGTCACTACAAAGATACAGGCGTCCTTCCTAACTCAGCGTATCAATACACCCAGTCACTACAAAGATACAGGCGTCCTTCCTAACTCAGTGTATCAATACACCCAGTCACTACAAAGATACAGGCGTCCTTCCTAACTCAGCGTATCAATACACCCAGTCACTACAAAGATACACGTGTCCTTCCTAACTCAGCGTATCAATACACCCAGTCACTACAAAGATACAGGCGTCCTTCCTAACTCAGCGTATCAATACACCCAGTCACTACAAAGATACAGGCGTCCTTCCTAACTCAGTGTATCAATACACCCAGTCACTACAAAGATACAGGCGTTCTTCCTAACTCAGTTGCCGGAGAGGAAGGAAACTGCTCAGGGATTTAACCATGAGGTCAATGATGACTTTAAATCAGTAACGTAGTTTAATGGCTGTGACAGGAGAAAACTGAGGATGGATCAACAACATTGTAGTTACTCCACAATACTAAACTAATTGACTAAGTGAAAAGAAGGAAGCCTTTAAAGAATAAAATATCCCAAAACATGCATCCTGTTTGAAAATATATGGCAAGACCTGAAAATGGCTGTCTAGCAATGATCAACAACGAACTTGACAGAGCTTGAAGAATTTAGAAAACGATGTGCAAATAGTGTATAATCCAGGTGTGTAAAGATTTTAAAGACTTACCCAGAAAGATTCACAACTCATAGACTTACCCAGAAAGATTCACAACTCCTAGACTTACCCAGAAAGATTCACAACTCCTAGACTGACCCAGGAAGACTCACAGCTCTTAGAGACTTACCCAGGAAGACTCACAGCTCTTTGACTTACCCAGGAAGACTCACTGCTCTTAGAGACTTACCCAGGAAGACTCACAGCTCTTAGACTTACCCAGGAAGACTCACAGCTCTTAGACTTACCCAGGAAGACTCACAGCTCTTAGACTTACCCAGGAAGACTCACAGCTCTTAGACTTACCCAGGAAGACTCACAGCTCTTAGACTGACCCAGGAAGACTCACAGCTCTTAGACTGACCCAGGAAGACTCACAGCTCTTAGACTGACCCAGGAAGACTCACAGCTCTTAGACTGACCCAGGAAGACTCACAGCTCTTAGACTGACCCAGGAAGACTCACAGCTCTTAGACTTACCCAGGAAGACTCACAGCTCTTAGACTTACCCAGGAAGACTCACAGCTCTTAGACTTACCCAGGAAGACTCACAGCTCTTAGACTGACCCAGGAAGACTCACAGCTCTTAGACTTACCCAGGAAGACTCACGACTGTAATCGCTGCCAAAGGTGTTTCTACAAAGTATTGACTCGGGTGTGAATACTTAGGTAAATGAGATATTTCTGTATTTCATTTTCATAGAATTAGCATATATTTCTAAACACGGTTTCACTTTGTAATTTATAAGGTGATGGGTGAGAGAACATTTAATGATGCTGCTACCTCTACACTCACTACTGGGGAGACTATTGATGCTGCTCTACACTCACTACTGGGGAGACTATTGATGCTGCTGCCTCTACACTCACTACTGGGGAGACTAGTGATGCTGTTTCCTCTACACTCACTACTGGGGAGACTATTGATGCTGCTCTACACTCACTACTGGGGAGACTATTGATGCTGTTTCCTCTACACTCACTACTGGGGAGACTATTGATGCTGCTGCCTCTACACTCACTACTGGGGAGACTATTGATGCTGCTCTACACTCACTACTGGGGAGACTATTGATGCTGCTGCCTCTACACTCACTACTGGGGAGACTATTGATGCTGCTCTACACTCACTACTGGGGAGACTATTGATGCTGCTCTACACTCACTACTGGGGAGACTATTGATGCTGCTCTACACTCACTACTGGGGAGACTATTGATGCTGCTGCCTCTACACTCACTACTGGGGAGACTATTGATGCTGCTGCCTCTACACTCACTACTGGGGAGACTATTGATGCTGCTGCCTCTACACTCACTACTGGGGAGACTATTGATGCTGCTCTACACTCACTACTGGGGAGACTATTGTTGCTGCTCCCTCTACACTCACTACTGGGGAGACTATTGATGCTGCTGCCTCTACACTCACTACTGGGGAGACTATTGATGCTGCTCTACACTCACGACTGGGGAGACTAGTGATGCTGTTTCCTCTACACTCACTACTGGGGAAACTATTGATGCTGCTGCCTCTACACTCACTACTGGGGAGACTATTGATGCTGCTGCCTCTACACTCACTACTGGGGAGACGATTGATGCTGCTGCCTCTACACTCACTACTGGGGAGACTATTGATGCTGCTCTACACTCACTACTGGGGAGACTATTGATGCTGCTGCCTCTACACTCACTACTGGGGAGACTAGTGATGCTGCTGCCTCTACACTCACTACTGGGGAGACTAGTGATGCTGCTGCCTCTACACTCACTACTGGGGAGACTAGTGATGCTGCTGCCTCTACACTCACTACTGGGGAGACTATTGATGCTGCTCTACACTCACTACTGGGGAGACTAGTGATGCTGCTCTACACTCACTACTGGGGAGACTAGTGATGCTGCTCTACACTCACTACTGGGGAGACTAGTGATGCTGTTTCCTCTACACTCACTTCTGGGGAGACTATTGATGCTGCTCTACACTCACTACTGGGGAGACTATTGATGCTGCTCTACACTCACTACTGGGGAGACTATTGATGCTGCTCTACACTCACTACTGGGGAGACTATTGATGCTGCTGCCTCTACACTCACTACTGGGGAGACTATTGATGCTGCTGCCTCTACACTCACTACTGGGGAGACTATTGATGCTGCTGCCTCTACACTCACTACTGGGGAGACTATTGTTGCTGCTCCCTCTACACTCACTACTGGGGAGACTATTGATGCTCCTGCCTCTACACTCACTACTGGGGAGACTATTGATGCTGCTCTACACTCACGACTGGGGAGACTAGTGATGCTGTTTCCTCTACACTCACTACTGGGGAGACTATTGATGCTGCTGCCTCTACACTCACTACTGGGGAGACGAGTGATGCTGCTCTACACTCACTACTGGGGAGACTATTGATGCTGCTCTACACTCACTACTGGGGAGACTATTGATGCTGCTTCCTCTACACTCACTACTGGGGAGACTATTGATGCTGCTTCCTCTACACTCACTACTGGGGAGACTATTGATGCTGCTCTACACTCACTACTGGGGAGACTATTGATGCTGCTCTACACTCACTACTGGGGAGACTATTGATGCTGCTGCCTCTACACTCACTACTGGGGAGACTATTGATGCTGCTCTACACTCACTACTGGGGAGACTATTGATGCTGCTGCCTCTACACTCACTACTGGGGAGACTATTGATGCTGCTGCCTCTACACTCACTACTGGGGAGACTATTGATGCTGCTGCCTCTACACTCACTACTGGGGAGACTAGTGATGCTGTTTCCTCTACACTCACTACTGGGGAGACTATTGATGCTGCTCTACACTCACTACTGGGGAGACTATTGATGCTGCTGCCTCTACACTCACTACTGGGGAGACTATTGATGCTGCTCTACACTCACTACTGGGGAGACTATTGATGCTGCTCTACACTCAACTACTGGGGAGACTATTGATGCTGCTCTACACTCACTACTGGGGAGACTATTGATGCTGCTCTACACTCACTACTGGGGAGACTATTGATGCTGCTGCCTCTACACTCACTACTGGGGAGACTATTGATGCTGCTGCCTCTACACTCACTACTGGGGAGACTATTGATGCTGCTCTACACTCACTACTGGGGAGACTATTGATGCTGCTCTACACTCAACTACTGGCGAGACTATTGATGCTGCTGCCTCTACACTCACTACTGGGGAGACTATTGATGCTGCTCTACACTCACTACTGGGGAGACTATTGATGCTGCTGCCTCTACACTCACTACTGGGGAGACTATTGATGCTGCTGCCTCTACACTCACTACTGGGGAGACTAGTGATGCTGTTTCCTCTACACTCACTACTGGGGAGACTATTGATGCTGCTCTACACTCACTACTGGGGAGACTATTGATGCTGCTGCCTCTACACTCACTACTGGGGAGACTATTGATGCTGCTCTACACTCACTACTGGGGAGACTATTGATGCTGCTCTACACTCAACTACTGGGGAGACTATTGATGCTGCTCTACACTCACTACTGGGGAGACTATTGATGCTGCTCTACACTCACTACTGGGGAGACTATTGATGCTGCTGCCTCTACACTCACTACTGGGGAGACTATTGATGCTGCTGCCTCTACACTCACTACTGGGGAGACTATTGATGCTGCTCTACACTCACTACTGGGGAGACTATTGATGCTGCTCTACACTCACTACTGGGGAGACTATTGATGCTGCTCTACACTCAACTACTGGGGAGACTATTGATGCTGCTCTACACTCACTACTGGGGAGACTATTGATGCTGCTTCCTCTACACTCACTACTGGGGAGACTATTGATGCTGCTTCCTCTACACTCACTACTGGGGAGACTATTGATGCTGCTTCCTCTACACTCACGACTGGGGAGACTAGTGATGCTGTTTCCTCTACACTCACTACTGGGGAAACTATTGATGCTGCTGCCTCTACACTCACTACTGGGGAGACTATTGATGCTGTTTCCTCTACACTCACTACTGGGGAGACTAGTGATGCTGTTTCCTCTACACTCACTACTGGGGAGACTATTGATGCTGTTTCCTCTACACTCACTACTGGGGAGACTATTGATGCTGCTGCCTCTACACTCACTACTGGGGAGACTATTGATGCTGCTGCCTCTACACTCACTACTGGGGAGACGAGTGATGCTGCTCTACACTCACTACTGGGGAGACTATTGATGCTGATCTACACTCACTACTGGGGAGACTATTGATGCTGCTCTACACTCACTACTGGGGAGACTATTGATGCTGCTCTACACTCACTACTGGGGAGACTATTGATGCTGCTCTACACTCACTACTGGGAAGACTATTGATGCTGCTCTACACTCACTACTGGGGAGACTATTGATGCTGCTGCCTCTACACTCACTACTGGGGAGACTATTGCTGCTGCCTCTACACTCACTACTGGGGAGACTATTGCTGCTTCCTCTACACTCACTACTGGGGAGACTAGTGATGCTGTTTCCTCTACACTCACTACTGGGAAGACTATTGATGCTGCTCTACACTCACTACTGGGGAGACTATTGATGCTGCTGCCTCTACACTCACTACTGGGGAGACTATTGATGCTGCTCTACACTCACTACTGGGGAGACTATTGATGCTGCTCTACACTCAACTACTGGGGAGACTATTGATGCTGCTCTACACTCACTACTGGGGAGACTATTGATGCTGCTTCCTCTACACTCACTACTGGGGAGACTATTGATGCTGCTTCCTCTACACTCACTACTGGGGAGACTATTGATGCTGCTTCCTCTACACTCACGACTGGGGAGACTAGTGATGCTGTTTCCTCTACACTCACTACTGGGGAAACTATTGATGCTGCTGCCTCTACACTCACTACTGGGGAGACTATTGATGCTGTTTCCTCTACACTCACTACTGGGGAGACTAGTGATGCTGTTTCCTCTACACTCACTACTGGGGAGACTATTGATGCTGTTTCCTCTACACTCACTACTGGGGAGACTATTGATGCTGCTGCCTCTACACTCACTACTGGGGAGACTATTGATGCTGCTGCCTCTACACTCACTACTGGGGAGACGAGTGATGCTGCTCTACACTCACTACTGGGGAGACTATTGATGCTGATCTACACTCACTACTGGGGAGACTATTGATGCTGCTCTACACTCACTACTGGGGAGACTATTGATGCTGCTCTACACTCACTACTGGGGAGACTATTGATGCTGCTCTACACTCACTACTGGGAAGACTATTGATGCTGCTCTACACTCACTACTGGGGAGACTATTGATGCTGCTGCCTCTACACTCACTACTGGGGAGACTATTGCTGCTGCCTCTACACTCACTACTGGGGAGACTATTGCTGCTTCCTCTACACTCACTACTGGGGAGACTAGTGATGCTGTTTCCTCTACACTCACTACTGGGAAGACTATTGATGCTGCTCTACACTCACTACTGGGGAGACTATTGATGCTGCTGCCTCTACACTCACTACTGGGGAGACTATTGCTGCTGCCTCTACACTCACTACTGGGGAGACTATTGATGCTGCTGCCTCTACACTCACTACTGGGGAGACTATTGATGCTGCTGCCTCTACACTCACTACTGGGGAGACTATTGATGCTGCTCTACACTCACTACTGGGGAGACTATTGATGCTGCTTCCTCTACACTCACTACTGGGGAGACTATTGATGCTGCTCTACACTCACTACTGGGGAGACTATTGATGCTGCTCTACACTCACTACTGGGGAGACTATTGATGCTGCTGCCTCTACACTCACTACTGGGGAGACTATTGATGCTGCTCTACACTCACTACTGGGGAGACTATTGATGCTGCTCTACACTCAACTACTGGGGAGACTATTGATGCTGCTCTACACTCACTACTGGGGAGACTATTGATGCTGCTCTACACTCACTACTGGGGAGACTATTGATGCTGCTGCCTCTACACTCACTACTGGGGAGACTATTGATGCTGCTGCCTCTACACTCACTACTGGGGAGACTAGTGATGCTGTTTCCTCTACACTCACTACTGGGGAAACTATTGATGCTGCTGCCTCTACACTCACTACTGGGGAGACTATTGATGCTGTTTCCTCTACACTCACTACTGGGGAGACTATTGATGCTGTTTCCTCTACACTCACTACTGGGGAGACTATTGATGCTGCTGCCTCTACACTCACTACTGGGGAGACTATTGATGCTGCTCTAAACTCACTACTGGGGAGACTATTGATGCTGCTGCCTCTACACTCACTACTGGGGAGACTATTGATGCTGCTCTACACTCACTACTGGGGAGACTATTGATGCTGCTCTACACTCACTACTGGGGAGACTATTGATACTGCTCTACACTCACTACTGGGGAGACTATTGATGCTGCTCTACACTCACTACTGGGGAGACTATTGATGCTGCTCTACACTCACTACTGGGGAGACTATTGATGCTGCTGCCTCTACACTCACTACTGGGGAGACTATTGATGCTGCTGCCTCTACACTCACTACTGGGGAGACTGATGCTGCTGCCTCTACACTCACTACTGGGGAGACTATTGATGCTGCTGCCTCTACACTCACTACTGGGGAGACGAGTGATGCTGCTCTACACTCACTACTGGGGAGACTATTGATGCTGCTCTACACTCACTACTGGGGAGACTATTGATGCTGCTCTACACTCACTACTGGGGAGACGATGCTGCTCTACACTCACTACTGGGAAGACTATTGATGCTGCTCTACACTCACTACTGGGAAGACTATTGATGCTGCTCTACACTCACTACTGGGGAGACTATTGATGCTGCTGCCTCTACACTCACTACTGGGGAGACTATTGCTGCTGCCTCTACACTCACTACTGGGGAGACTATTGATGCTGCTCTACACTCACTACTGGGGAGACTATTGATGCTGCTGCCTCTACACTCACTACTGGGGAGACTGATGCTGCTGCCTCTACACTCACTACTGGGGAGACTATTGATGCTGCTGCCTCTACACTCACTACTGGGGAGACGAGTGATGCTGCTCTACACTCACTACTGGGGAGACTATTGATGCTGCTCTACACTCACTACTGGGGATACTATTGATGCTGCTCTACACTCACTACTGGGGAGACTATTGATGCTGCTCTACACTCACTACTGGGGAGACTATTGATGCTGCTCTACACTCACTACTGGGAAGACTATTGATGCTGCTGCCTCTACACTCACTACTGGGTAGACTATTGATGCTGCTGCCTCTACACTCACTACTGGGGAGACTATTGATGCTGCCTCTACACTCACTACTGGGGAGACTATTGATGCTGCTCTACACTCACTACTGGGGAGACTATTGATGCTGCTGCCTCTACACTCACTACTGGGGAGACTATTGATGCTGCTGCCTCTACACTCACTACTGGGGAGACTGATGCTGCTGCCTCTACACTCACTACTGGGGAGACTATTGATGCTGCTGCCTCTACACTCACTACTGCGGAGACGAGTGATGCTGCCTCTACACTCACTACTGGGGAGACTATTGATGCTGCTCTACACTCACTACTGGGGAGACTATTGATGCTGCTCTACACTCACTACTGGGGAGACTATTGATGCTGCTGCCTCTACACTCACTACTGGGGAGACTATTGCTGCTGCCTCTACACTCACTACTGGGGAGACTATTGATGCTGCTCTACACTCACTACTGGGGAGACTATTGATGCTGCTGCCTCTACACTCACTACTGGGGAGACTGATGCTGCTGCCTCTACACTCACTACTGGGGAGACTATTGATGCTGCTGCCTCTACACTCACTACTGGGGAGACGAGTGATGCTGCTCTACACTCACTACTGGGGAGACTATTGATGCTGCTCTACACTCACTACTGGGGAGACTATTGATGCTGCTCTACACTCACTACTGGGGAGACTATTGATGCTGCTCTACACTCACTACTGGGGAGACTATTGATGCTGCTCTACACTCACTACTGGGGAGACTATTGATGCTGCTCTACACTCACTACTGGGAAGACTATTGATGCTGCTGCCTCTACACTCACTACTGGGGAGACTATTGATGCTGCTGCCTCTACACTCACTACTGGGGAGACTATTGATGCTGCCTCTACACTCACTACTGGGGAGACTATTGATGCTGCTCTACACTCACTACTGGGGAGACTATTGATGCTGCTCTACACTCACTACTGGGGAGACTATTGATGCTGCTCTACACTCACTACTGGGGAGACTATTGATGCTGCTTCCTCTACACTCACTACTGGGGAGACTATTGATGCTTCCTCTACACTCACTACTGGGGAGACTATTGATGCTGCTCTACACTCACTACTGGGGAGACTATTGATGCTGCTCTACACTCACTACTGGGGAGACTTGATGCTGCTCTACACTCACTACTGGGGAGACTATTGATGCTGCTGCCTCTACACTCACTACTGGGGAGACTATTGATGCTGCTCTACACTCACTACTGGGGAGACTATTGATGCTGCTCTACACTCACTACTGGGGAGACTATTGATGCTGCTGCCTCTACACTCACTACTGGGGAGACTATTGATGCTGCTTCCTCTACACTCACTACTGGGGAGACTATTGATGCTGCTCTACACTCACTACTGGGGAGACTATTGATGCTGCTCTACACTCACTACTGGGGAGACTATTGATGCTGCTGCCTCTACACTCACTACTGGGGAGACTATTGATGCTGCTCTACACTCACTACTGGGGAGACTATTGATGCTGCTCTACACTCAACTACTGGGGAGACTATTGATGCTGCTCTACACTCACTACTGGGGAGACTATTGATGCTGCTCTACACTCACTACTGGGGAGACTATTGATGCTGCTGCCTCTACACTCACTACTGGGGAGACTATTGATGCTGCTGCCTCTACACTCACTACTGGGGAGACTATTGATGCTGTTTCCTCTACACTCACTACTGGGGAAACTATTGATGCTGCTGCCTCTACACTCACTACTGGGGAGACTATTGATGCTGTTTCCTCTACACTCACTACTGGGGAGACTATTGATGCTGTTTCCTCTACACTCACTACTGGGGAGACTATTGATGCTGCTGCCTCTACACTCACTACTGGGGAGACTATTGATGCTGCTCTAAACTCACTACTGGGGAGACTATTGATGCTGCTGCCTCTACACTCACTACTGGGGAGACTATTGATGCTGCTCTACACTCACTACTGGGGAGACTATTGATGCTGCTCTACACTCACTACTGGGGAGACTATTGATACTGCTCTACACTCACTACTGGGGAGACTATTGATGCTGCTCTACACTCACTACTGGGGAGACTATTGATGCTGCTCTACACTCACTACTGGGGAGACTATTGATGCTGCTGCCTCTACACTCACTACTGGGGAGACTATTGATGCTGCTGCCTCTACACTCACTACTGGGGAGACTGATGCTGCTGCCTCTACACTCACTACTGGGGAGACTGATGCTGCTGCCTCTACACTCACTACTGGGGAGACTATTGATGCTGCTGCCTCTACACTCACTACTGGGGAGACTATTGATGCTGCTGCCTCTACACTCACTACTGGGGAGACTATTGATGCTGCTCTACACTCACTACTGGGGAGACTATTGATGCTGCTCTACACTCACTACTGGGGAGACTATTGATGCTGCTCTACACTCACTACTGGGGAGACTATTGATGCTGCTCTACACTCACTACTGGGGAGACGATGCTGCTCTACACTCACTACTGGGAAGACTATTGATGCTGCTCTACACTCACTACTGGGGAGACTATTGATGCTGCTGCCTCTACACTCACTACTGGGGAGACTATTGATGCTGCTCTACACTCACTACTGGGGAGACTATTGATGCTGCTCTACACTCACTACTGGGGAGACTATTGATGCTGCTGCCTCTACACTCACTACTGGGGAGACTATATATTGTAGGGTACCTTAAAATATATTGTAGGGTTCTATAAAATATATATTTTCATAATATAATAGACTGGGGGCTCCCTCTGCCTGGTCTGTGTGAAATACTGACAGTATAATGGACTGGGGGCTCCCCCTGCCTGGTCTGTGCTGAGTGCTGTCAGTATAATAGACTGGGGGCTCCCCCTGCCTGGTCTGTGCTGAGTGCTGTCAGTATAATGGACTGGGGGCTCCCCCTGCCTGGTCTGTGCTGAGTGCTGTCAGTATAATGGACTGGGGGCTCCCCCTGCCTGGTCTGTGCTGAGTGCTGTCAGTATAATGGACTGGGGGCTCCCCCTGCCTGGTCTGTGTGAAATACTGTCAGTATAATGGACTGGGGGCTCCCCCTGCCTGTTCTGTGCTGTGTGAAATACTGACAGTATAATGGACTGGGGGCTCCCCCTGCCTGGTCTGTGTGAAATACTGTCAGTATAATGGACTGGGGGCTCCCCCTGCCTGGTCTGTGTGAAATACTGTCAGTATAATGGACTGGGGGCTCCCCCTGCCTGGTCTGTGTCAAATACTGACAGTATAATGGACTGGGGGCTCCCCCTGCCTGGTCTGTGTGAAATACTGACAGTATAATGGACTGGGGGCTCCCCCTGCCTGGTCTGTGCTGAGTGCTGTCAGTATAATGGACTGGGGGCTCCCCCTGCCTGGTCTGTGCTGAGTGAAATACTGACAGTATAATGGACTGGGGGCTCCCCCTGCCTGGTCTGTGTGAAATACTGTCAGTATAATGGACTGGGGGCTCCCCCTGCCTGGTCTGTGTGAAATACTGACAGTATAATGGACTGGGGGCTCCCCCTGCCTGGTCTGTGTGAAATACTGGCAGTATAATGGACTGGGGGCTCCCCCTGCCTGGTCTGTGTGAAATACTGACAGTATAATGGACTAGGGGCTCCCCCTGCCTGGTCTGTGCTGTGTGAAATACTGACAGTGTAATGGACTGGGGGCTCCCCTGCCTGGTCTGTGTGAAATACTGACAGTATAATGGACTGGGGGCTCCCCTGCCTGGTCTGTGTGAAATACTGTCAGTATAATGGACTGGGGGCTCCCCCTGCCTGGTCTGTGTGAAATACTGTCAGTATAATGGACTGGGGGCTCCCCCTGCCTGGTCTGTGTGAAATACTGTCAGTATAATGGACTGGGGGCTCCCCCTGCCTGGTCTGTGTGAAATACTGACAGTATAATGGACTGGGGGCTCCCCCTGCCTGGTCTGTGTGAAATACTGTCAGTATAATAGACTGGGGCTCCCCCTGCCTGGTCTGTGTGAAATACTGACAGTATAATGGACTGGGGGCTCCCCCTGCCTGGTCTGTGCTGAGTGCTGTCAGTATAATAGACTGGGGGCTCCCCCTGCCTGGTCTGTGTGAAATACTGTCAGTATAATGGACTGGGGGCTCCCCCTGCCTGGTCTGTGTGAAATACTGACAGTATAATGGACTGGGGGCTCCCCCTGCCTGGTCTGTGTCAAATACTGACAGTATAATGGACTGGGGGCTCCCCCTGCCTGGTCTGTGTCAAATACTGACAGTATAATGGACTGGGGGCTCCCCCTGCCTGGTCTGTGTCAAATACTGACAGTATAATGGACTGGGGGCTCCCCTGCCTGGTCTGTGTGAAATACTGACGGTATAATGGACTGGGGGCTCCCCCTGCCTGGTCTGTGTGAAATACTGACAGTATAATGGACTGGGGGCTCCCCCTGCCTGGTCTGTGCTGTGTGAAATACTGACAGTATAATGGACTGGGGGCTCCCCTGCCTGGTCTGTGTGAAATACTGTCAGTATAATGGACTGGGGGCTCCCTCTGCCTGGTCTGTGTGAAATACTGACAGTATAATGGACTTGGCGCTCCCCCTGCCTGGTCTGTGTGAAATACTGACAGTATAATGGACTGGGGGCTCCCCCTGCCTGGTCTGTGTGAAATACTGTCAGTATAATGGACTGGGGGCTCGCCCTGCCTGGTCTGTGCTGAGTGCTGTCAGTATAATAGACTGGGGGCTCCCCCTGCCTGGTCTGTGCTGAGTGCTGTCAGTATAATAGACTGGGGGCTCCCCCTGCCTGGTCTGTGTGAAATACTGTCAGTATAATGACTGGGGGCTCCCCCTGCCTGGTCTGTGTGAAATACTGTCAGTATAATGGACTAGGGGCTCGCCCTGCCTGGTCTGTGTGAAATACTGACAGTATAATGGACTGGGGGCTCCCCCTGCCTGGTCTGTGTCAAATACTGACAGTATAATGGACTGGGGGCTCCCCCTGCCTGGTCTGTGCTGTGTGAAATACTGACAGTATAATGGACTGGGGGCTCCCCTGCCTGGTCTGTGTGAAATACTGTCAGTATAATGGACTGGGGGCTCCCCCTGCCTGGTCTGTGTGAAATACTGACAGTATAATGGACTGGGGGCTCCCCCTGCCTGGTCTGTGCTGAGTGCTGTCAGTATAATGGACTGGGGGCTCCCCCTGCCTGGTCTGTGCTGAGTGCTGTCAGTATAATGGACTGGGGGCTCCCCTGCCTGGTCTGTGTGAAATACTGTCAGTATAATGGACTGGGGGCTCCCCCTGCCTGGTCTGTGTGAAATACTGACAGTATAATGGACTGGGCGCTCCCCCTGCCTGGTCTGTGCTGAGTGCTGTCAGTATAATGGACTGGGGGCTCCCCCTGCCTGGTCTGTGCTGAGTGCTGTCAGTATAATAGACTGGGGGCTCCCCCTGCCTGGTCTGTGTGAAATACTGTCAGTATAATGGACTGGGGGCTCCCCCTGCCTGGTCTGTGTGAAATACTGACAGTATAATGGACTGGGGGCTCCCCCTGCCTGGTCTGTGTCAAATACTGACAGTATAATGGACTGGGGGCTCCCCCTGCCTGGTCTGTGTCAAATACTGACAGTATAATGGACTGGGGGCTCCCCCTGCCTGGTCTGTGTCAAATACTGACAGTATAATGGACTGGGGGCTCCCCTGCCTGGTCTGTGTGAAATACTGACGGTATAATGGACTGGGGGCTCCCCCTGCCTGGTCTGTGTGAAATACTGACAGTATAATGGACTGGGGGCTCCCCCTGCCTGGTCTGTGCTGTGTGAAATACTGACAGTATAATGGACTGGGGGCTCCCCTGCCTGGTCTGTGTGAAATACTGTCAGTATAATGGACTGGGGGCTCCCTCTGCCTGGTCTGTGTGAAATACTGACAGTATAATGGACTTGGCGCTCCCCCTGCCTGGTCTGTGTGAAATACTGACAGTATAATGGACTGGGGGCTCCCCCTGCCTGGTCTGTGTGAAATACTGTCAGTATAATGGACTGGGGGCTCGCCCTGCCTGGTCTGTGCTGAGTGCTGTCAGTATAATAGACTGGGGGCTCCCCCTGCCTGGTCTGTGCTGAGTGCTGTCAGTATAATAGACTGGGGGCTCCCCCTGCCTGGTCTGTGTGAAATACTGTCAGTATAATGACTGGGGGCTCCCCCTGCCTGGTCTGTGTGAAATACTGTCAGTATAATGGACTAGGGGCTCGCCCTGCCTGGTCTGTGTGAAATACTGACAGTATAATGGACTGGGGGCTCCCCCTGCCTGGTCTGTGTCAAATACTGTCAGTATAATGGACTGGGGGCTCCCCCTGCCTGGTCTGTGCTGTGTGAAATACTGACAGTATAATGGACTGGGGGCTCCCCTGCCTGGTCTGTGTGAAATACTGTCAGTATAATGGACTGGGGGCTCCCCCTGCCTGGTCTGTGTGAAATACTGACAGTATAATGGACTGGGGGCTCCCCCTGCCTGGTCTGTGTCAAATACTGTCAGTATAATGGACTGGGGGCTCCCCTGCCTGGTCTGTGTGAAATACTGACAGTATAATGGACTGGGGGCTCCCCCTGCCTGGTCTGTGCTGAGTGCTGTCAGTATAATGGACTGGGGGCTCCCCCTGCCTGGTCTGTGCTGAGTGCTGTCAGTATAATGGACTGGGGGCTCCCCCTGCCTGGTCTGTGCTGTGTGAAATACTGACAGTATAATGGACTGGGCGCTCCCCCTGCCTGGTCTGTGTGAAATACTGACAGTATAATGGACTGGGCGCTCCCCCTGCCTGGTCTGTGCTGAGTGCTGTCAGTATAATGGACTGGGGGCTCCCCCTGCCTGGTCTGTGCTGAGTGCTGTCAGTATAATGTACTGGGGGCTCCCCCTGCCTGGTCTGGTCTGAGTGCTGTCAGTATAATGGACTGGGGGCTCCCCCTGCCTGGTCTGTGTGAAATACTGTCAGTATAATGGACTGGGGGTTCCCCCTGCCTGGTCTGTGTGAAATACTGTCAGTATAATGGACTGGGGGCTCCCCCTGCCTGGTCTGTGTGAAATACTGTCAGTATAATGGACTGGGGGCTCCCCCTGCCTGGTCTGTGTGAAATACTGTCAGTATAATGGACTGGGGGCTCCCCCTGCCTGGTCTGTTCTGAGTGCTGTCAGTATAATGGACTGGGGGCTCCCCCTGCCTGGTCTGTGTGAAATACTGTCAGTATAATGGACTGGGGGTTCCCCCTGCCTGGTCTGTGTGAAATACTGTCACTATAATGGACTGGGGGCTCCCCCTGCCTGGTCTGTGTGAAATACTGTCAGTATAATGGACTGGGGGCTCCCCCTGCCTGGTCTGTACTGAGTGCTGTCAGTATAATGGACTGGGGGCTCCCCCTGCCTGGTCTGTGTGAAATACTGTCAGTACAATGGACTGGGGGCTCCCCCTGCCTGGTCTGTGTGAAATACTGTCAGAATAATGGACTGGGGGCTCCCCCTGCCTGGTCTGTGCTGAGTGCTGTCAGAATAATGGACTGGGGGCTCCCCCTGCCTGGTCTGTGCTGAGTGCTGTCAGTATAATGGACTGGGGGCTCCCCCTGCCTGGTCTGTGCTGAGTGCTGTCAGTATAATGGACTGGGGGCTCCCCCTGCCTGGTCTGTGCTGAGTGCTGTCAGTATAATGGACTGGGGGCTCCCCCTGCCTCGTCTGTGCTGAGTGCTGACAGTATAATGGACTGGGGGCTCCCCCTGCCTGGTCTGTGCTGAGTGCCGTCAGTATAATGGACTGGGGGCTCCCCCTGCCTCGTCTGTGCTGAGTGCTGTCAGTATAATGGACTGGGGGCTCCCCCTGCCTCGTCTGTGCTGAGTGCTGACAGTATAATGTACTGGGGGCTCCCCCTGCCTGGTCTGGTCTGAGTGCTGTCAGTATAATGGACTGGGGGCTCCCCCTGCCTGGTCTGTGTGAAATACTGTCAGTATAATGGACTGGGGGTTCCCCCTGCCTGGTCTGTGTGAAATACTGTCAGTATAATGGACTGGGGGCTCCCCCTGCCTGGTCTGTGTGAAATACTGTCAGTATAATGGACTGGGGGCTCCCCCTGCCTGGTCTGTGCTGAGTGCTGTCAGTATAATGGACTGGGGGCTCCCCCTGCCTGGTCTGTGTGAAATACTGTCAGTATAATGGACTGGGGGCTCCCCCTGCCTGGTCTGTGTGAAATACTGTCAGTATAATGGACTGGGGGCTCCCCCTGCCTGGTCTGTTCTGAGTGCTGTCAGTATAATGGACTGGGGGCTCCCCCTGCCTGGTCTGTGTGAAATACTGTCAGTATAATGGACTGGGGGCTCCCCCTGCCTGGTCTGTGTGAAATACTGTCAGTATAATGGACTGGGGGCTCCCCCTGCCTGGTCTGTACTGAGTGCTGTCAGTATAATGGACTGGGGGCTCCCCCTGCCTGGTCTGTGTGAAATACTGTCAGTATAATGGACTGGGGGCTCCCCCTGCCTGGTCTGTGTGAAATACTGTCAGAATAATGGACTGGGGGCTCCCCCTGCCTGGTCTGTGCTGAGTGCTGTCAGAATAATGGACTGGGGGCTCCCCCTGCCTGGTCTGTGCTGAGTGCTGTCAGTATAATGGACTGGGGGCTCCCCCTGCCTGGTCTGTGCTGAGTGCTGTCAGTATAATGGACTGGGGGCTCCCCCTGCCTCGTCTGTGCTGAGTGCTGACAGTATAATGGACTGGGGGCTCCCCCTGCCTGGTCTGTGCTGAGTGCTGTCAGTATAATGGACTGGGGGCTCCCCCTGCCTCGTCTGTGCTGAGTGCTGTCAGTATAATGGACTGGGGGCTCCCCCTGCCTCGTCTGTGCTGAGTGCTGTCAGTATAATGGACTGGGGGCTCCCCCTGCCTCGTCTGTGCTGAGTGCTACGCCACTGCTTTATAAATATAACTGTAACAAGCTAACTTGCTAGCTAAGTCTAAGATGTGTCAAATGATCTCCAGCTCAGGGCTCCAGCTGTGCGTTTGGTTTGCTAACTTGCTAGCTAAGTGGCTAGTTGTCAAGATCCACCTTCTTCGTTCCATCAGAGATATTCAACTCCCTCCTGGATCAAGATCCCTGTTGTATAAATCGTTCTTGCAAATCAATTTATATACATATATATATTTTTTTGTAAACTTAACATACTTTATTCAAAGTTTTTAATTGTGTGTTTGTCCCTGCCCCTCTCAGTGTCGGGACCAATCAGAGCTTCCAAGAGAACCACAGCTTCAGTTTCTCCACCCACTACTCTCACGGCATCACCACGGCGATATACCACCCTGGGCACCGGTAAGAACCACAGCTTCAGGGTGTCTCTCATTTCTCTCTCCTTTCCTCTACTCTCACGGCATCACCACGGCGATATACCACCCTGGGCACCGGTAAGAACCACAGCTTCAGGGTGTCTCTCATTTCTCTCTCCTTTCCTCTACTCTCACGGCATCACCACGGTGATATACCACCCTGGGCACCGGTAAGAACCACAGCTTCAGGGTGTCTCTCATTTCTCTCTCCTTTCCTCTACTCTCACGGCATCACCACGGCGATATACCACCCTGGGCACCGGTAAGAACCACAGCTTCAGGGTGTCTCTCATTTCTCTGTCCTTTCCTCTACTCTCACGGCATCACCATGGCGATATCCCACCCTGGGCACCGGTAAGAACCACAGCTTCAGGGTGTCTCTCATTTCTCTGTCCTTTCCTCTACTCTCACGGCATCACCATGGCGATATCCCACCCTGGGCACCGGTAAGAACCACAGCTTCAGGGTGTCTCTCATTTCTCTGTCCTTTCCTCTACTCTCACGGCATCACCATGGCGATATACCACCCTGGGCACCGGTAAGAACCACAGCTTCAGGGTGTCTCTCATTTCTCTGTCCTTTCCTTGCCTCCTCCTCTTCATCTGCATTAGCAGATTCCACCATGTTACATTTATTTTCCTCATTTAGCAGACAGTCTTATCCAGAGCGATACAGTTAGCGATACAGTTAGTGCTTTCATCTTCAGAAAGATAGGTGAGATAACCCACCTCCCGTTAGAAAAGACAAGTCCTTGTTTTAGTAGAATATCGTAATCGGGTCAGTGCAGGAGAATGAGAATTCAGGAAATCTTTACGTCTATGTAAGTGCATAGACAGACAGCCTACCTCATTGTTGTGTCAGTGTTTTAAGTCAGAGGATACGATGGAGCCTGCCTTGTCGTTGTTTGGTACTGGTATAAACAACAGAGGTAAAAACACGGTGTGTGTGTGTGTGTGTGTGTGTGTGTGTGTGTGTGTGTGTGTCAGGTTGCTGCTGGTGGGGGGTTGTGAGTCGGGTGTTGATGATGCGTCCAGGGCAACCCGGTGTGGCCTCACAGCCTGGAGAGCTCTGTCTGGGTCGCCCCATTACAAACAGGTCACCAGCTACGAGGACGACACCAGCACTGTGAGTACCTTAGAATTATGAAATGTTAATAAAATATATTGTAGGGCTCTAAAAAATATATTGTAGGGCTCTATAAAATATATTGTAGGGCTCTATAAAATATATTGTAGGGCTCTATAAAATATATTGTAGGGCTCTATAAAATATACTGTAGGGCTCTATAAAATATATTGTAGGGCTCTATAAAATATATTGTAGGGCTCTATAAATATACTGTAGGGCTCTATAAAATATACTGTAGGGCTCTATAAAATATATTGTAGGGCTCTATAAAATATATTGTAGGGCTCTATAAAATATATTGTAGGGCTCTATAAAATATATTGTGGGGCTCTATAAAATATATTGTAGGGCTCTATAAAATATATTGTAGGGCTCTATAAAATATATTGTAGGGCTCTATAAAATATATTGTAGGGCTCTATAAATATATTGTAGGGCTCTATAAAATATATTGTAGGACTCTATAAAATATATTGTAGGGCTCTATAAAATATATTGTAGGGCTCTATAAAATATATTGTAGGGCTCTATAAAATATATTGTAGGGCTCTATAAAATATATTGTAGGGCTCTATAAAATATATTGTAGGGCTCTATAAAATATATTGTAGGGACTCTATAAAATATATTGTAGGGCTCTATAAAATATATTGTAGGGCTCTATAAAATATATTGTAGGGCTCTATAAAATATATTGTAGGGCTCTATAAAATATATTGTAGGGCTCTATAAAATATATTGTAGGGCTCTATAAAATATATTGTAGGGCTCTATAAAATATATTGTAGGGCTCTATAAAATATATTGTAGGGCTCTATAAAATATATTGTAGGGGCTCTATAAATATATTGTAGGGCTCTATAAAATATATTGTAGGGCTCTATAAAATATATTGTAGGGCTCTATAAAATATATTGTAGGGCTCTATAAAATATATTGTAGGGCTCTATAAAATATATTGTAGGACTCTATAAAATATATTGTAGGGCTCTATAAAATATATTGTAGGGCTCTATAAAATATATTGTAGGGACTCTATAAAATATATTGTAGGGCTCTATAAAATATATTGTAGGGCTCTATAAAATATATTGTAGGGCTCTATAAAATATATTGTAGGGCTCTATAAAATATATTGTAGGGCTCTATAAAATATATTGTAGGGACTCTATAAAATATATTGTAGGGCTCTATAAATATATTGTAGGGCTCTATAAAATATATTGTAGGGCTCTATAAAATATATTGTAGGGCTCTATAAAATATATTGTAGGGCTCTATAAAATATATTGTAGGGCTCTATAAAATATATTGTAGGGCTCTATAAAATATATTGTAGGGCTCTATAAAATATATTGTAGGGCTCTATAAAATATATTGTAGGGCTCTATAAAATATATTGTAGGGCTCTATAAAATATATTGTGGGGCTCTATAAAATATATTGTGGGGCTCTATAAAATATATTGTGGGGCTCTATAAAATATATTGTAGGGCTCTATAAAATATATTGTAGGGCTCTATAAAATATATTGTAGGGCTCTATAAAATATATTGTAGGGCTCTATAAAATATACTGTAGGGCTCTATAAAATATACTGTAGGGCTCTATAAAATATATTGTAGGGCTCTATAAAATATATTGTAGGGCTCTATAAAATATATTGTAGGGCTCTATAAAATATACTGTAGGGCTCTATAAAATATATTGTAGGGGCTCTATAAAATATATTGTAGGGCTCTATAAAATATACTTGTAGGGCTCTATAAAATATACTGTAGGGCTCTATAAAATATACTGTAGGGCTCTATAAAATATATTGTAGGGCTCTATAGGGCTCTATAAAATATATTGTAGGGCTCTATAAAATATATTGTAGGGGCTCTATAAAATATATTGTAGGGCTCATAAAATATATTGTGGGGCTCTAAAATATATTGTAGGGCTCTATAAAATATATTGTAGGGCTCTATAAAATATATTGTAGGGCTCTATAAAATATATTGTAGGGCTCTATAAAATATATTGTAGGGCTCTATAAAATATATTGTAGGGCTCTATAAAATATATTGTAGGGCTCTATAAAATATATTGTAGGGCTCTATAAAATATATTGTAGGGCTCTAAAATATATTGTAGGGCTCTAAAATATATTGTAGGGCTCTATAAAAATATATTGTAGGGCTCTATAAAATATATTGTAGGGCTCTATAAAATATATTGTAGGGCTCTATAAAATATATTGTAGGGCTCTATAAAATATATTGTAGGGCTCTAAAATATATTGTAGGGCTCTAAAATATATTGTAGGGCTCTATAAAATATATTGTAGGGCTCTATAAAATATATTGTAGGGCTCTAAAATATATTGTAGGGCTCTAAAATATATTGTAGGGCTCTATAAAATATATTGTAGGGCTCTATAAAATATATTGTAGGGCTCTATAAAATATATTGTAGGGCTCTATAAAATCTTCTATAAAATCTATTCTCTGTTGTCTTACTTGCCACTGGAAACAATAGTCTAGAGTCCTGCCTAATGTAAACTAACTATTCATTTAAAACAATTTTAATTTGTTGTCTTTATTGTTATTGAGCAAAATAGTTAGATTTGATCATTTGGAACACCCATTGTATTGTAACCTGGTGTCTCTCTGTCATTTAGAACCAGAAGAAAGGTTTCTTCACCGTCCCCAGCTTCAGACTCTTCTCGAGACACAACAATGAACAGGTGCCTCTCTCGTCCCTCATTCCTTCTCCCTCCTGGCGTATCTAACTCTCACTCTCTCGCTCTCTCTAACTCTGTGTTTGTGTCACTCTGTGTGCAGGACGGTGTGTTTCGTTTGAGTCTGTCGCCCGACGGGACGCTCCTGGCCGTCATCCATTTCTCTGGACGTCTGTCTGTATGGGACCTCCCCTCTCTCAGACAGACAGTCTCCTGGGATCAACAACTACAGGTAACCACAGGGGTGTATGTAAGTCGGGTTGAGAGAGAGGCTAGGAGAGGGTATGTCTGCTACTGGGTTGAGAGAGAGGCTAGGAGAGGGTATGTCTGCTACTGGGTTGAGAGAGAGGCTAGGAGAGGGTATGTCTGCTACTGGGTTGAGAGAGAGGCTAGGAGAGGGTATGTCTGCTACTGGGTTGAGAGAGAGGCTAGGAGAGGGTATGTCTGCTACTGGGTTGAGAGAGAGGCTAGGAGAGGGTATGTCTGCTACTGGGTTGAGAGAGAGGCTAGGAGAGGGTATGTCTGCTACTGGGTTGAGAGAGAGGCTAGGAGAGGGTATGTCTGCTACTGGGTTGAGAGAGAGGCTAGGAGAGGGTATGTCTGCTACTGGGTTGAGAGAGAGGCTAGGAGAGGGTATGTCTGCTACTGGGTTGAGAGAGAGGCTAGGAGAGGGTATGTCTGCTACTGGGTTGAGAGGCTATGACTGCTACTGGGTTGAGAGAGAGGCTAGGAGAGAGTCTGTCTGCTACTGGGTTGAGAGAGAGGCTAGGAGAGGGTATGTCTGCTACTGGGTTGAGAGGCTATGACTGCTACTGGGTTGAGAGAGAGGCTAGGAGAGAGTCTGTCTGCTACTGGGTTGAGAGAGAGGCTAGGAGAGGGTATGTCTGCTACTGGGTTGAGAGAGGCTATGTCTGCTACTGGGTTGAGAGAGGCTATGTCTGCTACTGGGTTGAGAGAGAGGCTAGGAGAGAGTGTCTGCTACTGGGTTGAGAGAGGCTAGGAGAGGGTATGTCTGCTACTGGGTTGAGAGAGAGGCTAGGAGAGAGTGTCTGCTGCTGGGTTGAGAGAGAGGCTAGGAGAGAGTCTGTCTGCTGCTGTGTTGAGAGAGAGGCTAGGAGAGAGTCTGTCTGCTACTGGGTTGAGAGAGAGGCTAGGAGAGAGTGAGGCTAGGAAGAGGGTCTGTCTGCTACAGGGTTGAGAGAGAGAGGCTAGGGGAGGGTCTGTCTGCTACTGGGTTGAGAGAGAGGCTAGGAGAGAGTGAGGCTAGGAGAGGGTCTGTCTGCTACAGGGTTGAGAGAGAGAGGCTAGGAGAGGGTCTGTCTGCTACTGGGTTGAGAGAGAGGCTAGGAGAGGGTATGTCTCCTACTGGGTTGAGAGAGAGGCTAGGAGAGAGTCTGCTACTGGGTTGAGAGAGAGGCTAGGAGAGGGTCTGTCTGCTACTGGGTTGAGAGAGAGGCTAGGAGAGGGTCTATCTGCTACTGGGTTGAGAGAGAGGCTAGGAGAGGGTATGTCTGCTACTGGGTTGAGAAAGAGGCTAGGAGAGAGTCTGCTACTGGGTTGAGAGAGGCTAGGAGAGGGTCTGTCTGCTACTGGGTTGAGAGAGAGGCTAGGAGAGAGTCTGCTACTGGGTTGAGAGAGAGGCTAGGAGAGGGTCTATCTGCTACTGGGTTGAGAGAGAGGCTAGGAGAGGGTCTGTCTGCTACTGGGTTGAGAGAGAGGCTAGGAGAGGGTCTGTCTGCTGCTGGGTTGAGAGAGAGGCTAGGAGAGAGAGGCTAGGAGAGGGTATGTCTGCTACTGGGTTGAGAGAGAGGCTAGGAGAGAGAGGCTAGGAGAGGGTCTGTCTGCTGCTACACTACTGTATAACGTAGAACACCAACTGATCAAAATCCAGAAAAGAGCCATTAAATTCTATAACCACCAAAAAGGAAGTGATTCCCAAACCTTCCATAACAAAGCCATCACCTACAGAGAGATGAACCTGGAGAAGAGTCCCCTAAGCAAGCTGGTCCTGGGGCTCTGTTCACAAACACACCCTACAGAGCCCCAGGACAGCATCACAATTAGACCCAACCAAATCATGAGAAAACAAAAAGATAATTACTTGACACATTGGAAAGAATTAACAAAAAAACAGAGCAAACTAGAATGCTATTTGGCCCTAAACAGAGAGTACACAGTGACCACTGTGACTGACCCAAACTGAAGGGAAGCTGGCTCAAGAGAATACTCAGGTGGAAACTGAGCTGCACTTCCTAACCTCCTGCCAATATATGACCATATTAGAGACACATATTTCCCTCATTACACAGATCCACAAAGAATTTTAAAATGTCTCTCTCTCTCTGTCTCTCTGTTTCTCTGTCTCCCTGTCTCTCTCTGTAGCCAGGATTTGAGGAGATCAACCCAGAATGGAAGACTTCTCTGGAGAAGAGGAAGAAGATTAAAGGTAGCAGACTGTCTCTGGCCACCGGGGGGCAGACTGTCTCTGGCCACCGGGGGGCAGACTGTCTCTGGCCACCGGGGGGCAGACTGTCTCTGGCCACCGGGGGGCAGACTGTCTCTGGCCACCGGGGGGCAGACTGTCTCTGGCCACCGGGGGGCAGACTGTCTCTGGCCACCGGGGGGCAGACTGTCTCTGGCCACCGGGGGGGCAGACTGTCCTCTGGCCACCGGGGGGCAGACTGTCTCTGGCCACCGGGGATGGGCAGACTGTCTCTGGCCACCGGGGGGCAGACTGTCTCTGGCCACCGGGGGCAGACTGTCTCTGGCCACCGGGGGGCAGACTGTCTCTGGCCACCGGGGGCAGACTGTCTCTGGCCACCGGGGGGCAGACTGTCTCTGGCCACCGGGGGGCAGACTGTCTCTGGCCAACCGGGGGCAGACTGTCTCTGGCCACCGGGGGGCAGACTGTCCTCTGGCCACCGGGGGGCAGACTGTCCTCTTGGCCACCGGGGGCAGACTGTCTCTGGCCACCGGGGGGGCAGAACTGTCTCTGGCCACCGGGGGGCAGACCTGTCTCTGGCCACCGGGGGCAGACTGTCTCTGGCCACCGGGGGGCAGACTGTCTCTGGCCACCGGGGGGCAGACTGTCCTCTGGCCACCGGGGGGCAGACTGTCCTCTGGCCACCGGGGGGCAGACTGTCTCTGGCCACCGGGGGGCAGACTGTCTCTGGCCACCGGGGGGCAGACTGTCTCTGGCCACCGGGGGGCAGACTGTCTCTGGCCCACCGGGGGGGCAGACTGTCTCTGGCCACCGGGGGGCAGACTGTCTCTGGCCACCGGGGGGCAGACTGTCTCTGGCCACCGGGGGGCAGACTGTCTCTGGCCACCGGGGGGCAGGACTGTCTCTGGCCACCGGGGGGCAGACTGTCTCTGGCCACCCGGGGGCAGACTGTCTCTGGCCACCGGGGCAGACTGTCTCTGGCCACTCGGGGGGGCAGACTGTCAGTGTGTAGTATAAATGTGTGTATTATGTTAGTGTGTGTGTGAATATAATGTGTGTGCGTGTGTATTCTCCCCAGACAAGGAGCAGTACTACTCTCTGTGTGAGGTGGCCTGGTGGTCAGACTGCGTGCTGATCTTGGCCCGGTGTTCTGGTTCTCTGACCGTGTCCTCTGTTAGAACCCTTCAGAACCTCCTGGGAAAGAGCTGTGAGTGGTTCCAGCCATCGCCACGGGTTACCACAGCCCACGACGGGGGCTTCCTCAGTCTGGAGGTAAGGAGTGGGGGGTGAAGGGGGTTGTGGTGTTTGTGAGGAGGGGGCAAGGACTGGCTGGCTCAAGTGAGGGAGGGAAGGATGGCTGGAGAGGGGTTGGCTGGCTGGAGTGGGGTTGGAGGGCTGGCTCGAGTGGGGTTGGAGGCCTGGCTGGAAGGTGGGTTGGAGGGCTGGCTGGAGTGGGGTTGGAGGCCTGGCTGGAAGGTGGGTTGGAGGGCTGGCTGGAGTGGGGTTGGAGGCCTGGCTGGAAGGCGGGTTGGAGGGCTGGCTGGAGTGGGGTTGGAGGCCTGGCTGGAAGGCGGGTTGGAGGGCTGGCTGGAGTTGGGTTGGAGGCCTGGCTGGAGTGGGGTTGGAGAGCTGGCTGGAAGGTGGGTTGGAGGGCTGGCTGGTTGGAGGGCTGGCTGGAAGGTGGGTTGGAGGGCTGGCTGGAGTGGGGTTGGAGGGCTGGCTGGTTGGAGGGCGGGTTGGAGGGCTGGCGGGTTGGAGGGCTGGCTGGAGGGCTGGCTGGAGGGGGGTTGGAGGGTTGGAGGGCTGGCTGGAGTGGGGTTGGATGGCTGGCTGGAGTGGGGTTGGAGGGCTGGCTGGAGTGGGGTTGGAGGGCTGGCTGGAGTGGGGTTGGAGGCCTGGCTGGAGTGGAGTTGGAGGGCTGGCTGGAAGGTGGGTTGGAGGGCTGGCTGGATGGCGGGTTGGAGGGCTGGCTGGAGTGGAGTTGGAGGGCTGGCTGGATGGCGAGTTGGAGGGCTGGCTGGATGGCGAGTTGGAGGGCTGGCTGGATGGCGAGTTGGAGGGCTGGCTGGAAGGCGAGTTGGAGGGCTGGCTGGAAGGCGAGTTGGAGGGCTGGCTGGAAGGCGAGTTGGAGGGCTGGCTGGAGGGCAAGTTGGAGGGCTGGCTGGAGTGGGGTTGGAGGGCTGGCTGGAGGGGCTGGCTGGCTGAAGATGGGTTGGCAGGCTGTCTGTCATAATATGGCCTTCATCTCTTAGGAAAGGAAACCGAGGACATGGATTTATGAACGGCAAAGGATGGGTATAGATAGACTTCATTCAGTCAGTTTCGACACCTTTTATAATCTAGTCAACTGCTTTTCAGTTGTCAGTCAGAGCACAGTCAGTGGTCGATGTGCCACCACTCTGGGGACTGAAACACACCCAATAATAGAAAACACTAAGTGGATTTGGACTCATCGTTACAGGTCACGTTCAAATCCACTCGATGAAGGAGCATCGTGCTTCGTCCCTCTGTTTGACTGCTACCATCTGTAGAGATCATTTAAACGTTGAATGAAAAAGTAGCCGGCTGAAAATGTCTCTTACTGGCTGTTGAGCCGCCGGCCCTCACGGAAAACACGTGAGAGAGAGCTCACCACACATTAAATATGGCCCCCCACGGAAAACACGTGAGAGAGAGCTCACCACACATTAAATATGGCCCTCACGGAAAACACGTGAGAGAGAGCTCACCACACATTAAATATGGCCCTCACGGAAAACACGTGAGAGAGAGCTCACCACACATTAAATATGGCCAACTATTTCTCTCCTCTCTCCCCCCTTCTCTCCTCTCTCTCCCCTTCTCTCCTCTCTCTCCCCTTCTCTCCTCTCTCTCCCCTTCTCTCCTCTCTCCCCCCTTCTCTCCTCTCTCCCCCCTTCTCTCCTCTCTCCCCCCTTCTCTCCTCTCTCCCCCCTTCTCCCCCCTTCTCTCCTCTCTCTCCCTTCTCTCCTCTCTCCCCTTCTCTCCTCTCTCCCCTTCTCTCCTCTCTCTCCCCTTCTCTCCTCTCTCTCCCCTTCTCTCCTCTCTCTCCCCTTCTCTCCTCTCTCTCCCCTTCTCTCCTCTCTCTCCCTTCTCTCCTCTCTCTCCCCTTCTCTCCTCTCTCCCCCCTTCTCTCCTCTCTCTCCTCTCTCCCCCCTTCTCTCCTCTCTCCCCTTCTCTCTCTCCCTCTCTCCTCTCTCCCATTCTCTCCTCTCCCCCCTTCTCTCCTCTCTCCCCTTCTCTCCCCTTCTCTCCCCTCTCCCCCCTTCTCTCCTCTCTCCCCCCTTCTCTCCTCTCTCTCCTCTCTCTCCCCTTCTCTCCTCTCTCTCCCCTTCTCTCCTCTCTCTC
>NC_034194.2:45515862-45533143 GCF_002021735.2 Oncorhynchus kisutch
TACTGTCCTGGATAGCACCATGAACCCACACCACTTCCTGTCCTGGATAGCACCATGTACCCACACCACTTCCTGTCCTGGATAGCACCATGTACCCACACCTCTTCCTGTCCTGGATAGCACCATGTACCCACACCACTTCCTGTCCTGGATAGCACCATGTACCCACACCACTTCCTGTCCTGGATAGCACCATGTACCCACACCACTTCCTGTCCTGGATAGCACCATGTACCCACACCACTTCCTGTCCTGGATAGCACCATGTACCCACACCACTTCCTGTCCTGGAAGGGTGGCTACTTTAAAGAATCTCAAATATAAAATATATTTTCATTTGTTTAACACTTTTTTGGTTACTACATGATTCCATATGTGTTATTTCATAGTGTTGATGTCTTCAATATTATTCTACATTGTAGAAAATAGTAAAAATAAGGAAAAACCCTGGAATGAGTCGATGTGTCCAAACTGTTGACTGGTAATGTATATCACTGTTAGTTTATAAAACCACCGTTCAGTCCTGAGTCAGCGTATCAAGGTCCTGTTGACCAGCTGATTAGTAGAATGTGATGTGTTTCTAGTGTGGTCGGAACAAAAGCCTGCACACCTAGTAGCTCTCCCGGAGGACAATCTCAAACATTACAACCAAACAGTTCTAAAGATGCCCCTCCCCCTCTGTAGGTTCATCCTATCAGGTGACCTTGATGTTGATGACGCTCCGTACGAGGACTTCCTGTCTGCAGAAAAAGAGATGGAGTTAAAGAGAGAGAAGGAGAGCCGGAAGAGACAGGAGCTCCTGGCCAGGGTCGACTTCAGCAGGTCAGAACCAGTCAGTCAAACTGTCAGCCAATCAACCAGTCAGTCAGCCGGTCTGTCAGCCAATCAACCAGTCAGTCAGCCGGTCTGTCAGCCAATCAACCAGTCAGTCAGCCGGTCTGTCAGACAATCAACCAGTCAGTCAGCCGGTCTGTCAGCCAATCAACCAGTCAGTCAGTCAGTCGGTCAGGGTTCCATAGTTGTTTTAGTTCCTGTAGAGCTATAATGACGGTCTGTACTGTGGTTAAATCATTTTTTTCTACATCAGGAAACCTACTAATGACATGCTAATTAGGGCGGATATATTCAGTCAACGACAGGACAACTCTAACAGTGTTTACCACGAGCAGCGCCGGCTGGCTGCTATACAGACCATTACGCCCTCATTTTCAGTTTGCTACTTTCCCACTTAAGTAAACTATGCTACTTTTAGCTTGGACCTAAAGTTTGCCTCGCCCTGCTAGACTCGTATTCTAGCGATCTATTGATCTAGAACAGGCACCTATCAGACTCGTCTTCTAGCGATCTATTGATCTAGAACAGACACCTATCAGACTCGTCTTCTATTGATCTAGAACAGACACCTATCAGACTCGTCTTCTAGCGATCTATTGATCTAGAACAGGCACCTATCAGACTCGTCTTCTGGCGATCTATTGATCTAGAACAGGCACCTATCAGACTAGTCTTCTAGCGATCTATTGTTCTAGAACAGGCACCTATCAGACTCGTCTTCTAGCGATCTATTGATCTAGAACAGGCACCTATCAGACTCAAAGCCAGCGATGACCGGGAAACTTTGACAATGTCCCACCTCAGTACCTGTGTGTTTGGTGTGTGTGTGTGTGTGTGTTTGGTGTGTGTGTGTGTGTGTGTTTGGTGTGTGTGTGTGTGTTTGGTGTGTGTGTGTGTGGTGTGTGTGTGTGCGTGGTGTGTGTGTGCGCTACGGTTGCAGTGTGATTTCTTTACACAGAGGGGGAGAAAGAGAGAGCGCACGATACTCCTTCATCGTCTGTGAGTCAATTTGTACGTCTCGTAAAATGTGTTTAACGACGAGTCCAAATCCTCTCCTCTTCCGGCACATTCCATTTCTGGTCTTTGGTCTTTTCATGAAGTGCATCGGCTTACTGTGCTTGGATTGACAAACGGTCGAGGTTCACAAGTTTATGAATGGTCTCTTGACTGAGTAAAGTCCATCTGATATTTCTTGATGTTCATGAATCATATGACATAGTTGTACCTTGCCTTCAGAAAGTATTCAGACCCCTTAAACCACATGTTGTTTTTGTTATAGCCTCTACACACACTACCCCCATAATGACAAAGTGAAAAAAATTTTTTTTAAGTTTTTGGTGGGTGCTAATTGTAGAAAGTTAAATACATACATATATATACATAAGTATTCACAATACATTAGTCTTTTTGGGTTAGTCTTTAAAAACTGCGCACACCTGGATTGTACAATATTTGCACATGTATTCTTTAAAAAATGATTTAAGCTCTTAAGTTGGTTGTTGATAATTGCTAGACAACCATTTTGAAGTAGTATCATATTTTCAAGACGATTTAAGTCAAACTTGTGTTTTAGGTTATTGTCCTGCTGAAAGGTGAATTTGTCTCCCAGTGTCTGTTGGAAAGCAGACAATCAGGTTTTCCTCTAGGACGTGGCCTGTGGTTAGTCCTATATCCTTTATTTTTTATCCTGAAAAACTCCCCAGTCCTTGCCGATGACAAGCATACCCATAACATGATGCAGCCACCACCATGCGTTCTATTCAGGACACATTGTTTTGCTATTTTACATTATTCCTTTGTTACAAACAGGATGGAATATATTTATTCTGTACGAGCTTCCTTCTTTTCACTCTGTCATCTAGGTTAGTATTGTGGAGTCACTACAATGTTGTTGAACCATCCTCAGTTGTCTCCTATCACAGCCATCTAACTGTTAGACTGATGCACCGGTGTGTCAATAGACGAAACATAATGGGGGAAAAAAAGGAGGTGGATGAGCTACAGCTGTGTTTGGGAGGTGGATGAGCTACAGCTGTGTTTGGGAGGTGGATGAGCTACAGCTGTGTTTGGGAGGTTGATGAGCTACAGCTGTGTTTGGGAGGTTGATGAGCTACAGCTGTGTTTGGGAGGTTGATGAGCTACAGCTGTGTTTGGGAGGTTGATGAGCTACAGCTGTGTTTGGGAGGTTGATGAGCTACAGCTGTGTTTGGGAGGTTGATGAGCTACAGCTGTGTTTGGGAGGTTGATGAGCTACAGCTGTGTTTGGGAGGTTGATGAGCTACAGCTGTGTTTGGGAGGTTGATGAGCTACAGCTGTGTTTGGGAGGTTGATGAGCTACAGCTGTGTTGGGAGGTGGATGAGCTACAGCTGTGTTTGGGAGGTTGATGAGCTACAGCTGTGTTTGGGAGGTGGATGAGCCACAGCTGTGTTTGGGAGGTGGATGATCTACAGATGTGTTTGTCCGACCGTGAGACATCCCGAAAATCATCTCACCATAAGGTCTGTAGCGTTGGAACGTAATGTGACCCCTCTATGGGGAGATTCACAAGAACATGACGTTTGTCCGTCTTACTCTGAGACCTCCCCAAGTCTCATGGGACTCGTCTGAAGGTAACCTGGTACCAGTTTAAACCGTTTATAGAGGTGGATTTGTGCCAAATGAAGGGGTTCAATGTGTCCAAAAAACATTTACCCCTACATTTACCCCTAAACATCTACCCTACATTTACCCCTCTATACCCCTACATTTACCCCTAAACATCTACCCCTACATGTACCCCTCTCTACCCCTACACTTACCCCTACATTTACCCCTAAACATCTACCCCTACATTTACCCCTCTCTACCCCTACATTTACCCCTACATTTACCCCTACATTTACCCCTAAACATCTACCCCTGCATTTACCCCCTCTCTACCCCTACATTTACCCCTACATTTACCCTAAACATCTACCCCTACATTTACCCCTCTCTACCCCCTACATTACCCCTACATTTACCCCTAAACATCTACCCCTACATTTACCCCTCTCTACCCTACATTACCCCTACATTTACCCATATCTCTACCCCTACATTTACCCCTAGATTTACCCTCTCTACCCCTACATTTTACCCATCTCTACCCCTAACAATGTACCCCTCTCTACCCCTACATTACCCTACATTTACCCTAAACATCTACCCCTACATTTACCATATCTACCCCTACATTTACCCTACATTACCCCTAAACATCTACCCCTACATTTACCCCTCTCTACCCCACATTTACCCCTACATTTACCCCTAAACATCTACCCCTACATTTACCCCTCTCTACCCCTACATTTACCCCTACATTTACCCCTAAACAATCTACCCCTACATTTACCCCTCTCTACCCCTACATTTACCCCTACATTTACCCCTATCTCTACCCCTACATTTACCCCTCTCTACCCCTACATTTACCCCTACATTTACCCCTATCTCTACCCCTACATTTACCCCTCTCTACCCCTACATTTACCCCTAGATTTACCCCTCTCTACCCCTACATTTAACCCCTCTCTACCCCTACATTACCCCTACATTTACCCCTCTCTACCCCTACATTTACCCATCTCTACCCCTACATTTATCCCTCTCTACCACTACATTTACCCCTACATTTACCCCCTCTCTCTCCCACTACATTTACCCCTCTCTCTACCACTACATTTACCCTCTCTCTCCCACTACATTACCCCTCTCTCTCCCACTACATTTACCCCTCTCTACCACTACATTTACCCCCTCTCTCTCCCACTACATTTACCACTCTCTACCACTACATTTACCCATCTCTACCACGTACATTTACCCCTCTACCAACCTACATTTACCCCTCTCTATACCACTATTTACCCCTCTCTCTCCCACTACATTTACCCCTCTCTCTACCACTACATTTACCCTCTCTCTACCACTACATTTACCCCTCTCTCTACCACTATAGTTACCCCTCTCTCTACCACTACATTTACCCCTCTCTCTACCACTATAGTTACCCCTCTCTCTACACTATATTTGCCCCCTCTCTCTCCCACTACATTTACCCCTCTCTCTCCCACTACATTTTACCCCTACATTTACCCCTCTCTCTACCACTACATTTACCCCTCTCTCTCCCACTACATTTACCCCTCTCTCTCCCACTACATTTACCCCTCTCTCCCACTACATTTACCCCTCTCTCTACCACTACATGTACCCCTCTTCTTCCCACTACATGTACCCCTCTCTCTACCACTACATTTACCCCTCTCTCTACCACTACATTTACCCCTCTCTACCACTACATTTACACCTCTCTCTCCCACTACATTTACCCCTCTCTACCACTACATTTACCCCTCTACCACTACATTTACCCCTCTCTCTACCACTACATTTACCCCTCTCTCTCCCACTACATTTACCCCTCTCTACCACTACATTTACCCCTCTCTCTACCACTACATTTACCCCTCTCTACCACTACATTTACCCCTCGCTCTCCCACTACATTTACCCCTCTCTACCACTACATTTACCCCTCTACCACTACATTTACCCCCTCTCTACCACTATATTTACCCCTCTCTCTACCACTACATTTACCCCTCTCTCTCCCACTACATTTACCCCTCTCTACCACTACATTTACCCCTCTCTCTCCCACTACATTTACCCCTCTCTACCACTACATTTACCCCTCTCTCTCCCACTACATTTACCCCTACATTTACCCCTCTCTCTACCACTACATTTACCCCTCTCTCTCCCACTACATTTACCCCTCTCTCTACCACTACATGTACCCCTCTCTCCCACTACATTTACCCCTCTCTCTCCCACTACATTTACCCCTCTCTCTACCACTACATTTACCCCTCTCTCTCCCACTACATTTACCCCTCTCTCTCCCACTACATTTACCCCTCTCTCTCCCACTACATTTACCCCTCTCTCTACCACTACATTTACCCCTCTCTCTCCCACTACATTTACCCATCTCTACCACTACATTTACCCCTCTCTACCACTACATTTATCCCTCTACCACTACATTTATCCCTCTACCACTACATTTACCCCTCTCTCTCCCACTACATTTACCCCTCTCTCTCCCACTACATTTACCCCTCTCTCTACCACTGCATTTACCCCTCTCTACCACTACATTTACCCCTCTACCACTACATTTACCCCTCTCTATACCACTATTTACCCCTCTCTCTCCCACTACATTTACCCCTCTCTCTCCCACTACATTACCCCCCTCTCTCTACCACTACATTTACCCCCTCTCTCTCCCACTACATTTACCCCTCTCTCTACCACTTCATTTACCACTACATTTACCCCCTCTCTCTACCACTACATTTACCCCTCTCTCTACCACTACATTTACCCCTCTCTCTCCCACTACATTTACACCTCTCTCTCCCACTACATTTACCCCCTCTCTACCACTACATTTACCCCTCTACCACTACATTTACCCCTCTCTATACCACTATTTACCCCCTCTCTCTCCCACTACATTTACCCCTCTCTCTCCCACTACATTTACCCCTCTCTCTACCACTGCATTTACCCCTCTCTCTCCCACTACATTTACCCCTCTACCACTACATTTACCCCCTCTCTACCACTACATTTACCCCTCTCTCTACCACTATATTTACCACTACATTTACCACTACATTTACCCCTCTCTACCACTACATTTACCCCTCTCTCTACCACTTCATTTACCACTACATTTACCCCTCTCTCTCCCACTACATTTACCCCTCTCTACCACTACATTTACCCCTCTCTCTACCACTACATTTACCTCTCTCTCTACCACTACATTTACCCCCTCTCTCTCCCACTACATTTACACCTCTCTCTCCCACTACATTTACCCCTCTCTCTCCCACTACATTTACCCCTCTCTCTCCCACTACATTTTACCCCTCTCTACCACTACATTTACCCCTCTCTACCACTACATTTACCCCTCTCTACCACTACATTTACCCCTCTCTCTACCACTATATTTACCACTACATTTACCACTACATTTACCCCTCTCTACCACTACATTTACCCCTCTCTCTACCACTTCATTTACCACTACATTTACCCCTCTCTCTCCCACTACATTTACCCCTCTCTACCACTACATTTACCCCTCTCTCTACCACTACATTTACCTCTCTCTCTACCACTACATTACCCCTCTCTCTCCCACTACATTTACACCTCTCTCTCCCACTACATTTACCCCTCTCTCTCCCACTACATTTACCCCTCTCTCTCCCACTACATTTACCCCTCTCTACCACTACATTTACCCCTCTCTCTACCACTACATTTACCCCTCTCTACCACTACATTTACCCCTCTCTCTACCACTACATTTACCCCTCTCTCTACCACTATATTTACCCCTCCCTACCACTATATTTACCCCTCTCTACCACTACATTTACCCCTCTCTCTACCCCTACATTTACCCCTCTTTCTACCACTACATTTACCCCTCTCTCTACCCTACATTTACCCCTCTCTCTACCCCTACATTTACCCCTCTCTCTACCACTACATTTACCCCTCTCTCTCCCACTACATTTACACCTCTCTCTCCCACTACATTTACCCCTCTCTCTCCCACTACATTTACCCCTCTCTACCACTACATTTACCCCTCTACCACTACATTTACCCCTCTCTATACCACTATTTACCCCTCTCTCTCCCACTACATTTACCCCTCTCTCTCCCACTACATTTACCCCTCTCTACCACTACATTTACCCCTCTCTCTACCACTACATTTACCTCTCTCTCTACCACTACATTTACCCCTCTCTCTCCCACTACATTTACACCTCTCTCTCCCACTACATTTACCCCTCTCTCTCCCACTACATTTACCCCTCTCTCTCCCACTACATTTACCCCCTCTCTACCACTACATTTACCCCTCTCTCTACCACTACATTTACCCCTCTCTACCACTACATTTACCCCTCTCTCTACCACTACATTTACCCCTCTCTCTACCACTATATTTACCCCTCCCTACCACTATATTTACCCCTCTCTACCACTACATTTACCCCTCTCTCTACCCCTACATTTACCCCTCTTTCTACCACTACATTTACCCCTCTCTCTACCCTACATTTACCCCTCTCTCTACCCCTACATTTACCCCTCTCTCTACCACTACATTTACCCCTCTCTCTCCCACTACATTTACACCTCTCTCTCCCACTACATTTACCCCTCTCTCTCCCACTACATTTACCCCTCTCTACCACTACATTTACCCCTCTACCACTACATTACCCCCTCTCTATACCACTATTTACCCCTCTCTCTCCCACTACATTTACCCCTCTCTCTCCCACTACATTTACCCCCTCTCTCTACCACTACATTTACCCCTCTACCACTACATTTACCCCTCTCTACCACTACATTTACCCTCTCTCTTACCACTATATTTACCACTACATTACCACTACATTTACCCCTCTCTACCACTACATTTACCCCTCTCTCTACCACTTCATTTACCACTACATTTACCCCTCTCTCTCCCACTACATTTACCCCTCTCTCTCCCACTACATTTACCCCTCTCTCTCCCACTACATTTACCCCTCTCTCTCCCACTACATTTACCCCTCTCTCTCCCACTACATTTACCCCTCTCTACCACTACATTTACCCCTCTCTCTACCACTACATTTACCCCTCTCTCTACCACTACATTTACCCCTCTCTCTACCACTACATTTACCCCTCTCTCTACCACTACATTTACCCCTCTCTCTCCCACTACATTTACCCCTCTCTCTCCCACTACATTTACCCCTCTCTACCACTACATTTACCCCTCTCTCTACCACTACATTTACCCCTCTCTACCACTACATTTACCCCTCTCTCTCCCACTACATTTACACCTCTCTCTCCCACTACATTTACCCCTCTCTCTCCCACTACATTTACCCCTCTCTCTCCCACTACATTTACCCCTCTCTCTACCACTACATTTACCCCTCTCTCTACCACTATATTTACCCCTCCCTACCACTATATTTACCCCTCTCTACCACTACATTGACCCCTCTCTCTACCACTACATTTACCCCTCTCTCTACCCCTACATTTACCCATCTTTCTACCACTACATTTACCCCTCTTTCTACCACTACATTTACCCCTCTCTCTGCCACTACATTTACCCCTCTCTCTCCCACTACATTTACCCCTCTCTCTACCCCTACATTTACCCCTCTCTCTACCACTACATTTACCCCTCTCTCTACCCCCTACATTTACCCCTCTCTCTACCCCTACATTTACCCCTCTCTCTACCACTACATTTACCCCTCTCTCTACCCCTACATTTACCCCTCTCTCTACCCCTACATTTACCCCTCTCTCTACCCTACATTTACCCCTCTCTCTACCCCTACATTTACCCCTCTCTCTACCACTACATTTACCCCTCTCTACCACTACATTTACCCCTCTCTCTACCACTACATTTACCCCCTCTCTACCACTACATTTACCCCTCTCTACCACTACATTTACCCCTCTCTACCACTACATTTACCCCTCTCTACCACTACATTTACCCCTCTCTACCACTACATTTACCCCTCTCTACCACTACATTTACCCCTCTCTCTCCCACTACATTTACCCCTCTCTACCACTACATTTACCCCTCTCTCCCACTACATTTACCCCTCTCTACCACTACATTTACCCCTCTCCCACTACATTTACCCCTCTCTCCCATTACATTTACCCCTCTACCACTACATTTACCCCTCTACCACTACATTTACCCCTCTACCACTACATTTACCCCTCTCTACCACTACATTTACCCCTCTCTACCACTACATTTACCCCTCTCTACCACTACATTTACCCCTCTCTACCACTACATTTACCCCTCTCTACCACTACATTTACCTCTCTCTATCTCTACATTTACCCCTCTACCACTACATTTACCCCTCTACCACTACATTTACCCCTCTACCACTACATTTACCCCTCTACCACTACATTTACCCCTCTCTACCACTACATTTACCCCTCTCTCTACCACTACATTTACCCCTCTCTACCACTACATTTACCCCTCTCTCTACCACTACATTTACCCCTCTCTACCACTACATTTACCCCTCTCTACCACTACATTTACCCCTCTCTACCACTACATTTACCCCTCTCTCTACCACTACATTTACCCCTCTCTCCCACTACATTTACCCCTCTCTACCACTACATTTACCCCTCTACCACTACATTTACCCCTCTCTCCCACTACATTTACCCCTCTCTACCACTACATTTACCTCTCTCTACCTCTACATTTACCCCTCTCTACCACTACATTTACCCCTCTACCACTACATTTACCCCTCTCTACCACTACATTTACCCCTGTCTACCACTACATTTACCCCTCTCTCTACATTTTAGTGTTGTTCAGTCTCCCTGCGAGACTGTAATATTCCCACAGAGATGAAGAAACAGCAACCAGATCAGATTGTAGTAAGATGCTGATCCGACAGCTTTGAGACACGCACAAGCACACACACACATTGTATTGGGAAGCCAGTCTGCCTACATTAGACCGTGTCTGATGGGCCCTGGACTAAAGTAGTGTACGGTATATGGAATAGGGTACTAGGGATGTTGTGGTACTCTGTGTTATAAAGTATGTTCCAATAGGAGTGCTGACCTAGGATACATTTTAATGGACGAGGTGGACGTAATGCAACATCAGCACTTCTCCTCTGACGTGTCCCTCTGGTGTTTCCATCCAGGATTTACCTCAGTGATTTACCTAAAAGGCTCAAAACTACACGGACTGGACTTCTCTTTCCATCTACGCGGACCGGCGCCCGTGTCTCACCGGGCCATGTCTCCGGAGGACCTATTCTCACTTGGGGTCAAAGCCAGGCCACTGGTACTTTTCGGCTTCCTTTTACATAACAATGGTTAACTGTGAACGTCAACACCTTCTCACATAGCAACTGTCTGGCTTGTTGATTCTGCTCTTTTCCAGTCATCACTGTCAGCCCCAGCTAACACCATTTCCCTAGTACAATATAAGGGTGTATACGCTAGTGCAGCGCTGGTGTCTGCGTGGACGGGCGGAGCTGGTGTCTGTGTGGACGGGCGGCGCTGGTGTCTGTGTGGACGGGCGGAGCTGGTGTCTGCGTGGACGGGCGGTGCTGGTGTCTGCGTGGACGGGTGGTGCTGGTGTCTGCGTGGACGGGCGGCGCTGGTGTCTGCGTGGACGGGCGGCGCTGGTGTCTGCGTGGCGCTGGTGTCTGCGTGGACGGGCGGCGCTGGTGTCTGCGTGGCGCTGGTGTCTGCGTGGATGGGCGGCGCTGGTGTCTGCGTGGCGCTGGTGTCTGCGTGGACGGGCGGCGCTGGTGTCTGCGTGGACGGGCGGCGCTGGTTTCGGCGTGGCGCTGGTGTCTGCGTGGACGGGCGGCGCTGGTTTCGGCGTGGACGGACGGCCCTGGCGTTAGCCGAGGACAGATCTCTGAGCAGTGTAGCTGTGGTCGGTATCTTGAGGTCACCAGTGATGTCCGGGTTGAGCCTCTGATCCTGTGTGATTTTTATGCTCAGGATCAAGTTCTTACTACAGTGATGACGACGTGTGTTTGAGTTCATCTCTCTGGTAATTTGTGATTTCTATCCACTGCCTAGTGCTTGTTGATTTGTGTTCCTTACTTGGCCATTACAGAGGTACTGAGTCTCTGCTCATGTGTAATTGACTACTTAGTCAATGCTTACTTACGACTTTCTGTCAAATTATTCCCTAGACGGACCGACGATTTCAACAAAGAGACGACAAAAGTCATACAATCGTTAATATATTAACTCAGCAAAAAAAGAAACGTCTCTTTTTTAGGACCCTGTCTTTCAAAGATAATTAGTAAAAATCCAAATAACTTCACAGATCTTCATTGTAAAGGGTTTAAACACTGTTTCCCATGCTGGTTCAATAAACCATAAACAATTAATGAACATGCACCTGTGGAACGGTCGTTAAGACACTAACAGCTTAGACAGTTGGCAATTAAGCTCACAGTTATGAACACTTAGGACACTAAAGAGGCCTTTCTACTGACTCTGAAAAACACCAAAAGAAAGATGCCCAGGGTCTCTGTTCATCTGCGTGAACGTGCATGAGGACTGCCGATGTAGCCAGGGCAATAAATTATAATGTCTGTACTGTGAGACGCCTAAGAAAGTGCTACAGGGAGACAGGACGGACAGCTGATCGTCCTCGCAGTGGCAGACCACATGTAACAGGATCGGTACATCCGAACATCACACCTGCGGGACAGGTACAGGATGGCAACAACAACTGCCCGAGTTACACCAGGAACACACAATCCCTCCATCAGTGCTCAGACTGTCTGCAATAGGCTGAGAGAGGATGGACTGAGGGCTTGTAGGCCTGTTGTAAGGCAGGTCCTCACCAGATATCACCGGCAACAACGTTGCCTATTGGGCACAAACCCACCCGTCGCTGGATCAGACAGGACTGGCAAAAAGTGTTCTTCACAAACGAGTCGTGGTTTTGTCTCACCGGGGGTGATGGTCGGATTCGCGTTTATCGTAGAAGGAATGAGCGTTACACTGAGGCCTGTACTCTGGAGCGGGATCGATTTGGAGGTGGAGGGTCCATCATGGTCTGGTGCGGTGTGTCACAGCATCATCGGACTGAGCTTGTCTGCAATGACAACAATCTCAACGCTGTGCGTTACAGGGAAGAGGTACCCTTCCTGCAGGCTCATCCTGACATGACCCTCCGGCATGACAAAGCCGCCAGCCATTCTCTGCGTGATTTCCTGCAAGACAGGAATGTCGGTGTTCTGCCATGGCCAGCGAAGAGCCCGGATCTCAAACTGATTGAGCACGTCTGGGACCTGTTGGATCGGAGGGTGAGGGCTAGGGCCATTCCCCCCAGAAATGTCTGGGACCTGTTGGATCGGAGGGTGAGGGCTAGGGCCATTCCCCCCCAGAAATGTCTGGGACCTGTTGGATCGGAGGGTGAGGGCTAGGGCCATTCCCCCCTGAGATGTCTGGGACCTGTTGGATCGGAGTGTGAGGGCTAGGGCCATTCCCCCCAGAGATGTCTGGGACCTGTTGGATCGGAGGGTGAGGGCTAGGGCCATTTCCCCCAGAGATGTCTGGGACCTGTTGGATCGGAGGGTGAGGGCTAGGGCCATTTCCCCCAGAGATGTCTGGGACCTGTTGGATCGGAGGGTGAGGGCTAGGGCCATTCCCCTCAGAAGTGTCTGGGAACTTGCAGGTGCCTTGGTGGAGGAGTGGGGAAACATCTCACAGCAAGAACTAACAAATCTGGTGCAGTCCATGAGGAGGAGATGCACTGCAGTACTTAATGCAGCTGGTGGCCACATCAGATACTGACTGTTACTTTTGATTTTGACCTCCCTCTTTGTTCACGTGCAAAGTATTAGCATTTCTATGGGTGTAGTTTTCAGCTGTGTAGTGAAGTCCTTTGTCTTTTCTCCCGCTCTTTCTTACATGCTCCTCCCTTTCCATCATATTAGTGTAGTCCACTAGGGACTTTTTATTGCAGTATGTAGTAATCAATGTGTAACCTATTCTGTTTGTGTATGTAATAATGTGTGGTTAGTTAGTAAATATATAATTAAGCCGATGTGTATATCGCTGATTCATTTATACTAGGGTTCGTGCAGATATCCAAGGGTTTTGCGACATTCAGAAAGCGACTGATAGAACAATTAATGAATGACTGGAATGTGATTTATATCTTTAGAGTTAATTCAGAAAACGGCTACTCACTAAGCAAACTTTTTCCGTGGTTCCCCAAAATTGCAGATGAGTTAGTTGTTACATGTGTAATTTAATCATTGTGATAATTAAACAGTTAATCGATTTGATAAAACCATCGTCATCACATTTCTGACACGACTTTGTCAATGATTACTACTCAGTCAGTGATTACTACTCAATGATTACTACTCAGTCAGTGCTTACTACTCAGTCAGTGCTTACTACTCAGTCAGTGCTTACTACTCAGTCAGTGCTTACTACTCAGTCAGTGCTTACTACTCAGTCAGTGGTTACTACTTAGTCAGTGGTTACTACTCAATGATTACTACTCAATGATTACTTCTCAGTCAATGCTTACTACTCAATGATTCTACTCAGTCAGTGCTTACTACGCAATGCTTACTACTCAGTCAGTGCTTACTACTCAATGCTTACTACTCAGTCAATGCTTACTACTCAATGATTACTACTCAGTCAGTGCTTACTACTCAGTCGGTGCTTACTACTCAGTCGGTGCTTACTACTCAGTCGGTGCTTACTACTCAGTCGGTGCTTACTACTCAGTCGGTGCTTACTACTCAGTCAGTGCTGACTACTCAGTCAGTGCTGACTACTCAGTCAGTGCTTACTACTCATTCAATGATTACTACTCAGTCAATGCTTACTACTCAGTCAGTGCTTACTACTCAATGCTTACTACTCAGTCAGTGCTTACTACTCAATGCTTACTACTCAGTCAGTGCTTACTACTCAGTCAGTGCTTACTACTCAGTCAGTGCTTACTACTCAGTCAGTGCTTACTACTCAGTCAGTGCTTACTACTCAGTCAGTGCTTACTACTCAGTCAAATGAAATGCTTACTACTGTGTTTTTAATGTCGTCTCCGTGGTTGTTTTGCGGTCCTGCAGGTTGACCCTGGAGCAGAAGGAGTTGTGTCGGAGCAGACTGAAGCTGCTGTGTTACCTGGACCGCCTGGCCACCTACGAGGTAAGACCGCAAACTACAGCTCTTCTCTTCTCCAAAAAAGTTGTTCTGAAATGGACCTGAGACTTTCCTCCACGGATCCGAATAAATAACGTTTTCAAATATGGAGGCCAGGTCCGACTGGACCCGAAGACGACCAGACCCGACCCCGTGTCAGACCCGCTCGGGTCCGATCCGAGTGGGGGAAGCAACAGAACATATATTAATGCATGAACCAAGGGAGAGAGGAATGGGGCTGGTAGGAGGAGGGGCCTGCTGTGTGGGAGAGAGGAATGGGGCTGGTAGGAGGAGGGGCCTGCTTGTGGGAGAGAGGAATGGGGCTGGTAGGAGGAGGGGCCTGCTGTGTGGGAGAGAGGAATGGGGCTGGTAGGAGGAGGGGCCTGCTGTGTGGGAGAGAGGAATGGGGCTGGCAGGAGGGGCCTGCTTGTGGGAGAGAGGAATGGGGCTGGTAGGAGGGGCCTGCTGTGTGGGAGAGAGGAATGGGGCTGGTAGGAGGGGCCTGCTGTGTGGGAGAGAGGAATGGGGCTGGTAGGAGGAGGGGCCTGCTGTGTGGGAGAGAGGAATGGGGCTGGTAGGAGGAGGGGCCTGCTGTGTGTTTGTGACTTGTGTGTGGCTGAGTGGCGCGAGGAGGAGCGAGACTGTAGTTACCTGTACTGAACCTCGAGAGCAGTGGTTCCCAAACATTTTATAGTACCGTACCCCTTCAAACATTCAACCTCCAGCTGTACCCCCTCTAGCACCAGGGTCAGCTGTACCCCCCCCCCCCCCCTCTAGCACCAGGGTCAGCTGTACCCCCCCCCTCTAGCACCAGGGTCAGCTGTACCCCCCCCCCTCTAGCACCAGGGTCAGCTGTACCCCCCCCCCCTAGCACCAGGGTCAGCTGTACCCCCCCCCCCTCTAGCACCAGGGTCAGCTGTACCCCCCCCCCCCTCTAGCACCAGGGTCAGCTGCACCCCCCCCTCTAGCACCAGGGTCAGCTGTACCCCCCCCCCCCCCCCCTCTAGCACCAGGGTCAGCTGTACCCCCCCCCCCCCTCTAGCACCAGGGTCAGCTGTACCCCCCCCCCCCCCCCCCTCTAGCACCAGGGTCAGCTGTACCCCCCCCCCCCCCCTCTAGCACCAGGGTCAGCTCACTCCCAAATGTTGTTGTTTGCCGTCATTGTAAGCCTGCCACACACACACTATACAATACATTTATTAAACATAAGAATGAGTGTGAGTTGTCGCCACAACCCGGCTCGTGGGAAGTGAAAGAGCTCTTATAGGACCAGGGCACAAATAATCATATCATAATAATCAATAATGTTGCTCTTTATTTAACCATCTTACATAAAACGATTTGCTCATAGAAAATGGTGAATAACTCACCACAGGTTAATGAGGAGGGTGTGCTTTAAAGGATGCACCCAACTCAGCGGCTCCGTCTCCTCTATACCAGGTTTTATAGGATGTTTGTATCTCTTTGGTGAAGTCTGATGACCTCTGACCTTGTATATTCCAGGACAAGACGATAAAACCTTTGTGTTCCATAGCTTCCAGTGTTGTTATTTCTGTGGTTTAGGCTCCTCCCTCTCTCCCCCGTTCACCCTCTACCTCCCCTCTAGGATATATTAGGTGGTCCCGATGCTGCAGAACAGAGATATGACTCGGAGTTCTTTAAGAAGTTCCGGAACCAGAATATAATTCTGTCAGCCAGAACCTACGCCAGGGTAAACCCTTCTTCTGTACCCTTACACTGTGTCTCTGTCTCTCTGTCGTCTCTGTTGTCTCTCTCTCTCTGTGTCTCTCTCTCTCTCTGTGTCTCTCTCTGTCTCTCTCTCTCTCTGTGTCTCTCTCTCTCTCTGTGTCTCTCTCTGTCTCTCTCTCTCTCTGTGTCTCTCTCTCTCTCTGTGTCTCTCTCTCTCTCTCTGTGTCTCTCTCTGTCGTCTCTGTTGTCTCTCTCTCTCTCTCTGTCTCTCTCTCTCTCTCTGTCTCTCTCCTCTCTCTCTCTGTGTCTCTCTCTGTCTCTCTCTGTGTCTCTCTCTGTGTCTCTCTCTCTCTCTCTGTGTCTCTCTCTCTCTCTCTCTCTCTCTCTGTGTCTCTCAATTCAATTCAATTCAAGGGCTTTATTGGCATGGGAAACATGTGTTAACATTGCCAAAGCAAGTGAGGTAGACAACATACAAAGTGAATATATAAAGTGAAAAACAACAAAAATTAACAGTAAACATTACACATACAGAAGTTTCAAAACAGTAAAGACATTACAAATGTCATATTATATATATATACAGTGTTCTAGCAATGTACAAATGGCTAAAGGACACAAGATAAAATAAATAAGCATAAATATGGGTTGTATTTACAATGGTGTTTGTTCTTCACTGGTTGCCCTTTTCTCGTGGCAACAGGTCACAAATCTTGCTGCTGTGATGGCATACTGTGGAATTTCACCCAGTAGATATGGGAGTTTTTCAAAATTGGATTTGTTTTCGAATTCTTTGTGGATCTGTGTAATCTGAGGGAAATATGTCTCTCTAATATGGTCATACATTGGGCAGGAGGTTAGGAAGTGCAGCTCAGTTTCCACTCTCTC
>NC_034194.2:45533243-45550743 GCF_002021735.2 Oncorhynchus kisutch
GCATCACCGGGGGCAAACTACCTGCCCTCCAGGACACCTCAGATATTATTATTTATTGACATGAAATACAATTAGTAGATATTGCTGTAGTAGTATAATGTTACAGTAGTTCAGTAAATACAGTTTAATGCAAATCTCTCGCTCTCATTTCAATTACATTTTCAATTTAAGGGTCTTTATTGGCATGGGAAACATATGTTAACATTACCAAAGCAAATGAAGTAGATCATAAACAAAAGTAAAATAAACAATATAAAATTAACAGTAAACACTGACAGAAGTTCCAAAATAAGACGTCATTCAAATGTCATTATTTATATATATACAGTGTTGTAACGATGCTTCTGTCGCTCCGCTCCCCCTTTCTCCTCTCTCCCCTTTCTCCCTTTCTCCTCTCTCGTCTCTCTCCTCTCTCCCCTTTCTCCTCTCTCTATTCTCTCCCCTTTCTCCTCTCTTCTCTCTTCTCTCTCCTCTCTCCCCTTTCTCCTTTCTCTCCTCTCTCCCCTTTCTCCTCCTCTCCTCTCTCTATTCTCTCCTCTCTCCCCTTTCCTCCTCTCTCCTCTCTCCTCTCTCTTCTCTCTCCTCTCCTCTCTCTCTCTCCTCTCTCTATTCTCTCCTCTCTCCCCTTTCTCCCTCTCTCTTCTCTCTCCTCTCTCCCCTTTCTCCTCTCTTCTCTCTCCCCTTTCTCCTCTCTCCCCTTTCTCCTCTCTCCTCTCTCTTCTCTCTCCTCTCTCCCCTTTCTCCTCTCTCTTCTCTCTCCTCTCTCCTCTCTCTATTCTCTCCTCTCTCCCCTCTCTCCTCTCTCTATCTCTCCTCTCTCCCCTCTCTCCTCTCTTCTCTCTCTTCTCTCTCCTCTCTCCCCTTTCTCCTCTCTTCTCTCTCCTCTCTCTTCTCTCTCCTCTCTCTTCTCTCTCCTCTCTCCCCTTTCTCCTCTCTCCCCTTTCTCCTCTCTCCTCTCTCTTCTCTCTCCTCTCTCTCCTCTCTCCTCTCTCTCCTCTCTCTCCTCTCTCCTCTCTCTTCTCTCTCCTCTCTCCTCTCTCTTCTCTCTCCTCTCTCCTCTCTCTCCTCTCTCCCCTTTCTCTCTCCCTTTCTCCTCTCTCCCCTTTCTCCTCTCTCCTCTCTCTTCTCTCTCCTCTCTCCTCTCCTCTCTCCTCTTCCCCTTTCTCCTTTATCCTCTCTCTTCTCTCTCCTCTCTCCCCTTTCTCCTCTCTCCTCTCTCTATTCTCTCCTCTCTCCCCTTTCTCCTCTCTCCTCTCCTCTCTCCCCTTTCTCCTTTCTCCTCTCTCCCCTTCTCCTCTCTTCTCTCTCCTCTCTCCTCTCTCCTCTCTCTCCTCTCTCCTCTCTCTCTTCTCTCTCCTCTCTTCTCTCTCCTCTCTCCCCTTTCTCCTCTCTGCAGTGTGGGGTGTCTGCAGTGTGGGGTGTCTGCAGTGTGGGGGTGTCTGCAGTGTGGGGGTGTCTGCAGTGTGGGGTGTCTGCAGTGTGGGGGTGTCTGCAGTGTGGGGGTGTCTGCAGTGTGGGGGTGTCTGCAGTGTGGGGGTGTCTGCAGTGTGGGGATGTCTGCAGTGTGGGGATGTCTGCACTGTGGGGTGGTCTGCAGTGTGGGGTGTCTGCAGTGTCTCTCCTCCACTATTTTATTTCCTCCACCCCCTCTCTCTATTCCCCTCGCTCTCCACCCCCCTCTCTCTCTATTCCCTCACTCTCCACCCCCTCTCTTTCTATTCCCCTCGCTCTCCACCCCCTCTCTTTCTATTCCCCTCGCTCTACACCCCCTCGCTCTACACCCCCTCCTCTCTCTCTTCCCCTCGCTCTCCACCCCCTCCTCTCTCTCCTCTCTTCTCTCTCCTCTCTCTTCTCTCTCCTCTCTCTCTCTCTCCTCTCTTCTCTCTCCTCTCTCCCCTTTCTCCTCTCTCCTCTCTTCTCTCTCCTCTCTCCCCTTTCTCCTCTCTGCAGTGTGGGTTGTCTGCAGTGTGGGGTGTCTGCAGTGTGGGGGTGTCTGCAGTGTGGGGGTGTCTGCAGTGTGGGGGTGTCTGCAGTGTGGGGGTTGTCTGCAGTGTGGGGGTGTCTGCAGTGTGGGGATGTCTTGCAGTGTGGGGATGTCTGCAGTGTGGGGTGTCTGCAGTGTGGGGTGTCTGCAGTGTGGGGTGTCTGCAGTGTCTCTCCTCCACTATTTTATTTCCTCCACCCCCTCTCTCTATTCCCCTCGCTCTCCACCCCCTCTCTCTCTATTCCCCTCGCTCTCCACCCCCTCTCTTTCTATTCCCCTCGCTCTCCACCCCCTCTCTTTCTATTCCCCTCGCTCTACACCCCCTCGCTCTACACCCCCTCCTCTCTCTATGTCCCCTCGCTCTCCACCCCCTCCTCTCTCTATTCCCCTCGCTCTACATCCCCTCCTCTCTCTATTCCCCTCGCTCTACACCCCCTCCTCTCTCTATTCCCCTCGCTCTACACCCCCTCCTCTCTCTATTCCCCTCGCTCTACACCCCCTCCTCTCTCTATTCCCCTCGCTCTACACCCCCTCCCTCTCTCTATTCCCCTCGCTCTCCACCCCCTCCTCTCTCTACTCCCCTCGCTCTCCACCCCCTCCTCTCTCTACTCCCCTCGCTCTCCACCCCCTCTCTCTCTATTCCCCTCGCTCTCCACCCCCTCCTCTCTCTATTCCCCTCGCTCTCCACCCCCTCCTCTCTATTTTCCCCTCGCTCTCCACCCCCTCCTCTCTCTATTCCCCTCGCTCTCCACCCCCTCTCTCTCTATTCCCCTCGCTCTACACCCCCTCCTCTCTCTATTCCCCTCGCTCTACACCCCCTCCTCTCTCTATTCCCCTCGCTCTCCACCCCCTCCTCTCTCTATTCCCCTCGCTCTCCACCCCATCCTCTCTCTATTCCCCTCGCTCTCCACCCCCTCCTCTCTCTATTCCCCTCGCTCTCCACCCCCTCCTCTCTCTATTCCCCTCGCTCTCCACCCCCTCCTCTCTCTACTCCCCTCGCTCTCCATCCCCTCCACCCCGTCATAGCCATTACCCTGTTCTGCTGTGCGGAGTTTATGCAATGGGAATCCATCACGGCTCTGTACTATAGGCCAGTTTCCGGCTTCCCTCCAGTCTCAGTGGTAACTGCTCCCCGGCAGGGCTCTGCTGGCTCTACCTGCAGCAGAACGGACTCTGAAAGCATCAGTCTGACTGAGGAGAAATAGAAGTTTATTCATCGTAATGTTGTAGGTCTTGTAAGGTTTCTCGAACACACCTGTCCCTAGGTGTCCACAAATGTCTCTCTTAATCAAAATTGGATTTGTTTTCGAATCCTTTGTGGGTCTGTGTAATCTGAGGGAAATGTCTCCTAATATGGTCGTACAAAGTAATTATCTTTTTATTTTCTCATGATTTGGTCTCTCTCCCTTTTTCTCTCTCTCGCCCCAATTTCTTTCGGGTTCTCTCGTTCTCTCGCTCTAGTAGAGGCTGATGTAGATTTGAGGAACATGGGCAGAATGAATAATTAACTTATTTCATTGATGTCTGCTCTCTGTGCTCTCTCTCTCTTCTGCTCTCTCTCGCTCTGTCACTCTCTGTCACTCTCTGTCGCTCTCTGTCGCTCTCTGTCACTCTCTGTCACTCTCTGTCACTGTCGCTCTCTGTCGCTCTCTGTCTCACTTTCGCTGCCTTCTTAATAAGACAATGTTTTCTCCCTAGACCGTGAGTTTTTAGAGAACAGAGAGAGAGAGGGAGAGAGGGATGCAGGAAGATTGACTTGGTATATCTATTTTGGGGCGATCGTTATCGATCAGTATCATCTTAATTAATATATGTGTTGTATGATAAACACCACTACTATGCATAAAGTAAACCATACCTTAAAGGCCTTCTAGTGGTCCGTCCTTTATAACTTCTTATGGCTCCACCCCCCTATGGCTCCACCCCCTCCCAACAGTCCTTTATAACTTCTTATGGCTCCACCCCCCTATGGCTCCACCCCCCTCCCAACAGTCCTTTATAACTTCTTATGGCTCCACCCCCCCTCCCAACAGTCCTTTATAACTTCTTATGGCTCCACCCCCCCTCCCAACAGTCCTTTATAACTTCTTATGGCTCCACCCCCCCTCCCAACAGTCCTTTAAAACTTCTTATGGCTAGGGGTTCCGCTGAAAAGGTTCCGCTGGCGCCACCCCCCCCCCCAACATTTCACTGAAAAGGTTCCGCTAGCGCCACTCCCCCCCCCCCAGCATTCCGCTGAAAGGTTCCGCTAGCGCCACTCCCCCCCCCCCCAACATTCCGCTGAAAAGGTTCCGCTAGCGCCACCCCCCCCCCCCAACATTCCTCTTAAAAGGTTCCACTAGCGCCACCCCCCCAACATTCCGCTGAAAAGGTTCCGCTAGCGCCACTCCCCCCCCCCCCCCCCCCAACATTCCGCTGAAAAGGTTCCGCTAGCGAAAGCATGAAGATGCCATTATTAGTTACATTGTTTTAGTTTGAACGTGCAGACTGGCACTAAGAACAGAACAGCGGGAACGTTTCCCTAGTCAGTGTCATTGTTATGCCCCTTAGTGCTGCTCTGTACTACCCAGTGTGGCGCGGTGGGGGTCCACCCCCCCCTCACTTCCTCCCCCCCTCACTTCCTCCACCTCCTCCCTTCCTCATCATCCCTTCTCCACGGGCTAGGTCCCTCTCCACGGGCTAGGTCCCTCTCCACGGGCTAGGTCCCTCTCCACGGGCTAGGTCCGTCTCCGCGGGCGGGCTAGGTCCGTCTCCGCGGGCGGGCTAGGTCCGTCTCCGCGGGCGGGCTAGGTCCGTCTCCGCGGGCGGGCTAGGTCCGTCTCCGCGGGCGGGCTAGGTCCGTCTCTTGTTATTGTTATGGGGGGCTAGGTCCGTCTCCGCGGGCGGGCTAGGTCCGTCTCCGCGGGCGGGCTAGGTCCCTCTCCGCGGGCGGGCTAGGTCCCTCTCCGCGGGCGGGCTAGGTCCGTCTCTTGTTATTGTTATGGGGGGCTAGGTCCGTCTCCGCGGGCGGGCTAGGTCCGTCTCCGCGGGCGGGCTAGGTCCCTCTCCGCGGGCGGGCTAGGTCCCTCTCCGCGGGCGGGCTAGGTCCGTCTCTTGTTATTGTTATGGGGGGCTAGGTCCGTCTCCGCGGGCGGGCTAGGTCCGTCTCCGCGGGCGGGCTAGGTCCGTCTCCGCGGGCGGGCTAGGTCCGTCTCCGCGGGCGGGCTAGGTCCGTCTCCGCGGGCGGGCTAGGTCCGTCTCTTGTTATTGTTATGGGGGGCTAGGTCCGTCTCCGCGGGCGGGCTAGGTCCGTCTCCGCGGGCGGGCTAGGTCCCTCTCCGCGGGCGGGCTAGGTCCGTCTCTTGTTATTGTTATGGGGGGCTAGGTCCGTCTCCGCGGGCGGGCTAGGTCCGTCTCCGCGGGCGGGCTAGGTCCGTCTCTTGTTATTGTTATGGGGGGCTAGGTCCGTCTCCGCGGGCGGGCTAGGTCCGTCTTTTGTGCGCGTCTCGCTTTGTTTAAAAAAAAAAAAAAGAAAAAGGCCATTCTAGAACCTGGGGTGAGACATTGTTAAGAATATGTAAATAAAGCCAATTTGGTTTTTTTAGAATTATTTCTGTTTTTAGACGGAGAAAAAACTAAAACCTACCGTCCATCCATCATGGGTCTCCCAGTAGAGGTCGGCACGGGTATTGAACCAGCATCTCTGGCAACACAGCTTGCACTGCTACACGGTGTCTTAGACCGTTGCACCACTCAGGCGCTGTATAACATGAGTGGCCTCCACTACGACAGAAAGAACTAAATAATCCTAATCAAATAATAAAAACCTCAGTGGAACAACAGTTTTAGTAAGTAATACTGAAGTCGTGCACAATTATCAGCTCCTATTTAGGTTTATGTAGCCCATTCATTGTCAGTTAGAGACACAGTAGGACAGTAGCATAACCAGTGCTCTAACTCCCCCTGGTGGTGGTCTGGAGTAATGACGTGGTGACGCAGGGTACCGTACTAAACCACACATTACCTGCAGCATAATTACAACTTTTTGTGGAGCTACCACTGTACAGTGCATTCAGAAAGTACTTACTTAATCTATATCTAATATTTAATTAGATTCATTTCTTTGTCATTATGGAGTATTGTGTGTAGATTGAGGAGAAAAAAACAACAATTGAATCCATTTTAGAATAAGAAGTATGCATAAATCACACAGATAAAACCAGGTCTTTCGTTTCCCATGAGCCTGTGTGTTTGTCACTGAGTTGTGGCAGCAGGGGGGCACGCGAGGAAGCGTCGCCTGTTTCTCTCTTCTGATTTCCCCTCTTTCTGTTCATTCCTGCTTGTCTCAGACGTGTCAGCCTTAAGGAGAGGGAGAAGAGTTAGAGCGTTGCGCCGACCGACTCGCGCGGCTTCTAGAAGTCTGTTATTTATATCCGACATATTCCCCTGTTTGAACATATTGTTGTTATTTATTGTTTGGCTGGACACGTTCCAACTGGAATCATATCCCCTTTACAGTGCACTACTTTAGACCAGGGTCTATGGGGCTGTAGTGCACTACTTTAGACCAGGGTCTATGGGGCTGTAGTGCACTACTTTTGACCAGGGTCTATAGGGCTGTAGTGCACTTCTTTAGACCAGGGTCTATGGGGCTGTAGTGCACTACTTTAGACCAGGGTCCTTGGGGCTGTAGTGCACTACTTTAGACCAGGTTCTATGGGGCTGTAGTGCACTACTTTAGACCAGGGTCTATGGGGCTGTAGTGCACTATGGGGCTGTAGTGCACTACTTTAGACCAGGGTCTATAGGGCTGTAGTGCACTTCTTTAGACCAGGGTCTATGGGGCTGTAGTGCACTACTTTTGACCAGGGTCTATGGGGCTGTAGTGCACTTCTTTTGACCAGGGTCTATAGGGCATAGGGTGCCATTGAGGACAGATTATATTGCTTTCTAGCTGAGTTTCTTTCTGTTTCTAGACAGCTGTAGGTTTCTCTGATTCATGCTAAGATATTACCACTGAAGGCTTCTGTTCTGCTCTACTCCTGCTCTGTTCTGCTCTGCTCTTCTCCTGTTCTGTTCTGTTCTACTCTGTTCTGTTCTGTTCTGCTCTGCTCTGCTCTGTTCTACTCTGTTCTGTTCTACTCTGTTCTGTTCTACTCTGCTCTGTTCTACTATGTTCTGTTCTACTCTGTTCTGTTCTACTATGTTCTGTTCTACTCTGTTCTGTTCTACTCTGCTCTGCTCTGTTCTGTTCTACTCTGTTCTGTTCTACTCTGCTCTGCTCTGTTCTGTTCTACTCTGTTCTGTTCTACTCTTGCTCTGTTCTGCTCTGTTCTGTTCTACTCTGTTCTGTTCTACTCTGTTCTGTTCTACTCTGTTCTGTTCTGTTCTACTCTGTTCTGTTCTACTCTGTTCTGCTCTGTTCTACTCTTGCTCTGTTCTGTTCTACTCTGTTCTGCTCTACTCTGTTCTGCTCTGCTCTGTTCTGCTCTACTCTGTTCTGCTCTGCTCTGTTCTGCTCTGCTCTGTTCTGCTCTGTTTTATTCTGCTCTGGTCTACTCTGCTCTGTTCTACTCTGTTCTGTTCTACACTTTTCTACTCTGTTCTGCTCTGTTCTGTTCTACTCTGCTCTGTTCTACTCTGTTCTGTTCTACTCTGTTCTGTTCTGTTCTACTCTGTTCTGTTCTGTTCTACTCTTGCTCTGCTCTGCTCTACTCTGTTCTGCTCTGCTCTACTCTGCATTACTCTGCATTACTCTGCTCTACTCTACTCTACTCTGCTCTGTTTAGGTAACTGGCAGTTACCAAGTAAACTGTCTGTTTAGATCTACTGTAGTCGGTATAATCAGGATGTTAACAAACTTTCTCTCTCCCCCCCCTCCCTCTCAGTGTGGATGAGAGAGGCGATTTGGGGGTGATCCCCTGGGATGAACAGAGACACAGGGAGATGGACTGGTGTGAAGAGGACCAGTGCAGGTAGGACACATTGCACCACTGTTTCCTTGGTAACTGACCAGAAGGTCAAATGATTCTGTTACTTTATCAATCAATCAGAAGTGCCATGACTCTGGTATTATAGCTGCATGTTGGTGTGCCTGTGTTCCTCCTCTCCCAGGACGGTATTGGATCAAAACCTCCAGGACCATGCCCACTTCCTGTATGAGGACGCTCCTGATTGGCTGCGGTTCCGTACGGCCACGCCCCCCATGGACCTGTTGACTGACTGGTACCTGAGCCGTGCCCAGGACATCGACTCCTGTTCTAGACAGGTACTGTTAAGAACCGGGGGAAGGGTTTTACTGTTGCGCACACTGCCTCCAATAAGAACCGGGGGAAGGGTTTTACTGTCGCGCACACTGCCTCCAATAAGAACCAGGGGAAGGGTTTTACTGTCGCACAAGCTGCCTCCGATAAGAACGAGGGGAAGGGTTTTACTGTCGCGCACACTGCCTCCAATAAGAACCAGGGGAAGGGTTTTACTGTCGCACAAGCTGCCTCCAATAAGAACCAGGGGAAGGGTTTTACTGTCGCACAAGCTGCCTCCAATAAGAACCAGGGGAAGGGTTTTACTGTCGCGCACACTGCCTCCAATAAGAACCAGGGGAAGGGTTTTACTGTCGCGCACACTGCCTCCAATCAGAACATAGACTCCTTTTCTAGACAGGTACTGTTAAGAACCAGGGGAAGGGTTTTACTGTCGCGCACACTGCCTCCAATAAGAACCAGGGGAAGGGTTTTACTGTCGCACAAGCTGCCTCCAATAAGAACCAGGGGAAGGGTTTTACTGTCGCGCACACTGCCTCCAATAAGAACCAGGGGAAGGGTTTTACTGTCGCACAAGCTGCCTCCAATAAGAACCAGGGGAAGGGTTTTACTGTCGCGCACACTGCCTCCAATAAGAACTGGGGGAAGGGTTTTACTGTCGCACACACTGCCTCCAATAAGAACTGGGGGAAGGGTTTTACTGTCGCACACACTGCCTCCAATAAGAACTGGGGGAAGGGTTTTACTGTCGCACACACTGCCTCCAATAAGAACCGGAACTCCCTCTAGCCCATGTCTATACCAGTAACTCCATAGTGAACCATGCAAGTGTTCTGTTCTCTGATTGGATGTCCTGTCTGTCCGTCAGGTGGACTGTGCACTGTCATTGGTGCGTCTCGGGAAGGAGCGGGATATCCCGGGGTTGGAGCGGCTGTGTGATGACCTGGTAACCATGGAGACGTTGGTGTACGAGACGGCGTGCGAGCTCAGCCTGACACTAAGAGACTTGCAGCAGCTCGGTGACATCGACAAGCTCCGCCTCCTCATGAAGAATGTATGTACATGCTGTGTGTGTGTGTGTGTACCTAGTCTTTGAGTAGGAGGCTTCTAAATGACTTCTGTCTCCCCAACTTCTGGTCACCAAGTCAATCCCCTAGACACTAGACTGGATCAATCCCCTAGACGCTAGACTGGATCAACCTCTAGACACGAGACTGGATCAATCCTCTAGACACTAGACTGGATCAATCCCCTAGACACTAGACTGGATCAATCCCCTAGACACTAGACTGGATCAACCTCTAGACACTAGACTGGATCAACCTCTAGACACTAGACTGGATCAATCCCCTAGACGCTAGACTGGATCAATCCCCTAGACACTAGACTGGATCAATCCCCTAGACACTAGACTGGATCAACCCCTTAGACACTAGACTGGATCAATCCCCTAGACACTAGACTGGATCAATCCCCTAGACACTAGACTGGATCAATCCCCTAGACACTAGACTGGATCAATCCCCTAGACACTAGACTGGATCAATCCCCTAGACACTAGACTGGATCAACCTCTAAATCAAATCAAATCAAATCAAATTTATTTGTCACATACACATGGTTAGCAGATGTTAATGCGAGTGTAGCGAAATGCTTGTGCTTCTAGTTCCGACAATGCAGTAATAACGAACAAGTAATCTAACTAACAATTCCCCAAAAAACTACTGTCTTATACACAATGTAAGGGGATAAAGAATATGTACATAAGGATATATGAATGAGTGATGGTACAGAGCAGCATAGGCAAGATACAGTAGATGATATCGAGTACAGTATATACATATGAGATGAGTATGTAAACCAAGTGGCATAGTTAAAGTGGCTAGTGATACATGTATTACATAAGGATGCAGTCGATGATATAGAGTACAGTATCTACGTATGCATATGAGATGAATAATGTAGGGTAAGTAACATTATATAAGGTAGCATTGTTTAAAGTGGCTAGTGATATATTTACATCATTTCCCATCAATTCCCATGATTAAAGTGGCTGGAGTAGAGTCAGTGGCATTGACAGTGTGTTGGCAGTAGCCACTCAATGTTAGTGGTGGCTGTTTAACAGTCTGATGGCCTTGAGATAGAAGCTGTTTTTCAGTCTCTCGGTCCCAGCTTTGATGCACCTGTACTGACCTCGCCTTCTGGATGACAGCGGGGTGAACAGGCAGTGGCTCGGGTGGTTGATGTCCTTGATGATCTTTATGGCCTTCCTGTAGCATCGGGTGGTGTAGGTGTCCTGGAGGGCAGGTAGTTTGCCCCCGGTGATGCGTTGTGCAGACCTCACTACCCTCTGGAGAGCCTTACGGTTGAGGGCGGTGCAGTTGCCATACCAGGCGGTGATACAGCCCGCCAGGATGCTCTCGATTGTGCATCTGTAGAAGTTTGTGAGTGCTTTTGGTGACAAGCCGAATTTCTTCAGCCTCCTGAGGTTGAAGCGGCGCTGCTGCGCCTTCCTCACGATGCTGTCTGTGTGAGTGGACCAATTCAGTTTGTCTGTGATGTGTATGCCGAGGAACTTAAAACTTGCTACCCTCTCCACTACTGTTCCATCGATGTGGATGGGGGGGTGTTCCCTCTGCTGTTTCCTGAAGTCCACAATCATCTCCTTAGTTTTGTTGACGTTGAGTGTGAGGTTATTTTCCTGACACCACACTCCGAGGGCCCTCACCTCCTCCCTGTAGGCCGTCTCGTCGTTGTTGGTAATCAAGCCTACCACTGTTGTGTCGTCCGCAAACTTGATGATTGAGTTGGAGGCGTGCGTGGCCACGCAGTCGTGGGTGAACAGGGAGTACAGGAGAGGGCTCAGAACGCACCCTTGTGGGGCCCCAGTGTTGAGGATCAGCGGGGAGGAGATGTTGTTGCCTACCCTCACCACCTGGGGGCGGCCCGTCAGGAAGTCCAGTACCCAGTTGCACAGGGCGGGGTCGAGACCCAGGGTCTCGAGCTTGATGACGAGCTTGGAGGGTACTATGGTGTTGAATGCCGAGCTGTAGTCGATGAACAGCATTCTCACATAGGTATTCCTCTTGTCCAGATGGGTTAGGGCAGTGTGCAGTGTGGTTGAGATTGCATCGTCTGTGGACCGATTTGGGCGGTAAGCAAATTGGAGTGGGTCAAGGGTGTCAGGTAGGGTGGAGGTGATATGGTCCTTGACTAGTCTCTCAAAGCACTTCATGATGACGGATGTGAGTGCTACGGGGTGGTAGTCGTTTAGCTCAGTTACCTTAGCTTTCTTGGGAACAGGAACAATGGTGGCCCTCTTGAAGCATGTGGGAACAGCAGACTGGTATAGGGATTGGTTGAATATGTCCGTAAACACACCGGCCAGCTGGTCTGCGCATGCTCTGAGGGCGCGGCTGGGGATGCCGTCTGGGCCTGCAGCCTTGCGAGGGTTAACACGTTTAAATGTCTTACTCACTTCGGCTGCAGTGAAGGAGAGACCGCATGTTTTCGTTGCAGGCCGTGTCAGTGGCACTGTATTGTCCTCAAAGCGGGCAAAAAAAGTTATTTAGTCTGCCTGGGAGCAAGACATCCTGGTCCGTGACAGGGTTGGTTTTCTTCCTGTAGTCCGTGATTGACTGTAGACCCTGCCACATACCTCTTGTGTCTGAGCCGTTGAATTGAGATTCTACTTTGTCTCTGTACTGGCGCTTAGCTTGTTTGATAGCCTTGCGGAGGGAATAGCTGCACTGTTTGTATTCAGTCATGTTACCAGACACCTTGCTCTGATTAAAAGCAGTGGTTCGCGCCTTCAGTTCCACACGAATGCTGCCATCAATCCACGGTTTCTGGTTGGGGAATGTTTTAATCGTTGCTATGGGAACGACATCTTCAACGCACGTTCTAATGAACTCGCACACCGAATCAGCGTATTCGTCAATGTTGTTGGCTGACGCAATACGAAACATCTCCCAGTCCACGTGATGGAAGCAGTCTTGGAGTGTGGAGTCAGCTTGGTCGGACCAGCGTTGGACAGACCTCAGCGTGGGAGCTTCTTGTTTTAGTTTCTGTCTGTAGGCAGGGATCAACAAAATGGAGTCGTGGTCAGCTTTTCCGAAAGGGGGGCGGGGCAGGGCCTTATATGCGTCGCGGAAGTTAGCGGAAGTTAGAGTAACAATGATCCCTGGTTGCGCAATCGATATGCTGATAAAATTTAGGGAGTCTTGTTTTCAGATTAGCCTTGTTAAAATCCCCAGCTACAATGAATGCAGCCTCCGGATAAATCGTTTCCAGTTTGCAGAGAGTTAAATAAAGTTCGTTCAGAGCCATCGATGTGCCTGCTTGGGGGGGGATATATAATCGGGCTGTGATTATAATCGAAGAGAATTCTCTTGGTAGATAATGCGGTCTACATTTGATTGTGAGGAATTCTAAATCAGGTGAACAGAAGGATTTGAGTTCCTGTATGTTTCTTTCATCACACCATGTCACGTTGGCCATAAGGCATACGCCCCCGCCCCTCTTCTTACCAGAAAGATGTTAGTTTCTGTCGGCGCGATGCGTGGAGAAACCCGCTGGCTGCACCGCTTCGGATTGCGTCTCTCCAGTTAGCCATGTTTCCGTGAAGCAGAGAACGTTACAGTCTCTGATGTCCCTCTGGAATGCTACCCTTGCTCGGATTTCATCAACCTTGTTGTCAAGAGACTGGACATTGGCAAGAAGAATGCTAGGGAGTGGTGCACGATGTGCCCGTCTCCGGAGTCTGACCAGAAGACCGCTTCGTTTCCCTCTTTTTCTGAGTCGTTTTTTTGGGTCGCTGCATGGGAACCATCCCGTGGCACTGGTTGTAAGGCAGAACACAGGATCCGCATCGCGAAAAACATATTCTTGGTCGTACTGGTGGAGAGTTGACGCTGATCTTATATTCAGTAGTTCTTCTCGGCTGTATGTGATGAAACCTAAGATGACCTGGGGTACTAATGTAAGAAATAACACGTAAAAAAACAAAAAACTGCATAGTTTCCTAGGAACGCGAAGCGAGGCGGCCATCTCTGTCGGCGCCTCTAGACACTAGACTGGATCAATCCCCTAGACACTAGACTGGATCAATCCCCTAGACACTAGACTGGATCAATCCCCTAGACACTAGACTGGATCAATCCCCTAGACACTAGACTGGATCAACCTCTATAGACACTAGACTGGATCAACCACTGGCCCCTAGACTGGATCAACCTCTGGCCCCTAGACTGGATCAACCTCTGGCCCCTAGACACTAGACTGGATCAACCACTGGCCCCTAGACACTAGACTGGATCAACCACTGGCCCCTAGACTCTAGACTGGATCAACCACTGGCCCCTAGACACTAGACTGGATCAACCTCTGGCCCCTAGACACTAGACTGGATCAACCTCTGGCCAATGGGCTGGCTCAACCTCTGGCCCCTAGACACTAGACTGGATCAACCATTGGCCCCTAGACTGGATCAACCTCTGGCCCCTAGACACTAGACTGGATCAACCACTGTCCTCTATAGACACTAGACTGGATCAACCACTGGCCCCTAGACTGGATCAACCTCTGGCCCCTAGACTGGATCAACCTCTGGCCCCTAGACACTAGACTGGATCAACCACTGGCCCCTAGACACTAGACTGGATCAACCACTGGCCCCTAGACACTAGACTGGATCAACCACTGGCCCCTAGACACTGGACTGGATCAACCTCTGGCCCCTAGACACTAGACTGGATCAACCCCTGGCCCCTAGACACTAGACTGGATCAACCATTGGCCACTAGACACTAGACTGGATCAACCTCTGGCCCCTAGACACTAGACTGGCTCAATCTCTGGCCCCTAGATTGGATGAACCTCTGGCCCCTAGACACTAGACTAGATCAACCTCTGGCCCCTAGACACTAGACTGGATCAACCACTGGCCCCTAGGCACTAGACTGGATCAACCACTGGTCCCTAGACACTAGACTGGATCAACCTCTAACCCCTAGACACTAGACTGGATCAACCTCTGGCCCCTAGACACTAGAATGGATCAACCTCTGGCCCCTAGACACTAGACTGGCTCAACCTCTGGCCCCTAGACACTAGACTGGATCAACCACTGGTCCCTAGACTGGCTCAACCTCTGGTCCCTAGACTGGCTCAACCTCTGGCCCCTAGACTGGCTCAACCTCTGGCCCCTAGACACTAGACTGGATCAACCTCTGGCCCCTAGACACTAGACTGGATCAACCTCTGGCCCCTAGACACTAGACTGGATCAACCTCTGGCCCCTAGACACTAGACTGGATCTGGATAGTGTGGACATGGAAAAGCAATAACTCAACTTTATTTCAGCTGTCCACCCTTCCCCAGTCCTCTCAGATCTACACAAGAGCATATAATTCACTACAGTAGACACATAGAGCTGTGGTCTAAAGTAGGGCTCTACAGTAGACACATAGAGCTGTGGTCTAAAGTAGTGCTCTACAGTAGACCCATAGAGCTGTGGTCTAAAGTAGGGCTCTACAGTAGACCCATAGAGCTGTGGTCTAAAGTAGTGCTCTACAGTAGACCCATAGAGCTGTGGTCTAAAGTAGTGCTCTACAGTAGACCCATAGAGCTGTGGTCTAAAGTAGTGCTCTACAGTAGACACATAGAGCTGTGGTCTAAAGTAGGGCTCTACAGTAGACCCATAGAGCCCTGGTCTAAAGTAGTGCTCTATATAGGGAATATGGTGCCATTTGGCTGGTCTAAAGTAGTGCTCTGTATAGGGAATAGGGTGCCATAGAGCCCTGGTCTAAAGTAGTGCTCTATATAGGGGATGGGGTTCCATGTGTGACTCAAACTCTGACTTCCTGTGCTGTGCGTCTGTCCTTGTCTTCCCCCTCCAGTCCAGTGCAGAGCGCTATGTTAAAGATGTGTTCCAGTGGATGGTTCCTTTCCTGCATCGCTGTGAGAAGCAGAGCGGGGGCGCTAGCGAGGCCCTGCTGAGAGAATATCTGGTGACCCTCTCTCAGCAAGACCTGTCTCTACCCCTGGCTGTCTTCCAACACTCCAGACCTGACGTTAGTACACACACACACACACACACACACACACACACACACACACTGTCCTTAGCAGTACCATATAGGGTGAATGTTTTTCAACCTGGGGGGCCTGCTGAGGCACTGCAGGAGGTCCATTAAAAAATAAATGTACGTTCATGCACACAGTACCAGTCAACAGTTTGGACACATCTACTCATTCCAGGGTTTTTCTTTATTTTTACTATTTTCTACATTGTAGAATAATAGTGAAGACATCAAAACTATTAAATAACACATATGGAATCATGTAGTAACCAACACAGTGTTAAACAAATCAAAATATGTATATTTTACATTCTTCGAAGTAGCCACCTTTGCCTTGATGACAGCTTTGCACACTCTTGGCCTTCTCTCAACCAGTTTCACCTGGAATCATTTTCCAACAGTCTTGAAGGAGTTCCCACATATGCTGAATGCTTGTTGGTTGCTTTTCCTTCACTCTGCCGTCCGACTCATCCCAAACCATCTCAACTGGGTTGAGGCCAGGTGATTGTGGAGCCCAGGTCATCTGATGCAGCACTCCATCACTCTCCTTCTTGGTTAAATAGCCCTGACACAGCCTGGAGGTGTGTTTTGGGTCATTGTCCTGATGAAAAACAAATGATGTGACTTGATTTCTAAATAAATCACAGACAATGTCCCCAGCAAAGCACCTCCTCCTCCATGCTTCACGGTGGGAACCACACACCTCCTCCTCCATGCTTCACAGTGGGAACCACACATGCAGAGATCATCCGTTCACATACTCTGCGTCTCACAAAGGAACGGCGGTTGGAACCAAAAATCTAAAATGTCTCATCAGACCAAAGAACAGATTTCCACCGGTCTAATGTCCATTGCTCGTGTTTCTTGTCCCAAGCAAGTCTCTTCTTCTTATTGGTGTTCTTTAGTAGTGGTTTCTTTGTAGCAATTCCACCATGAAGGCCTGATTCACAGTCTCCCCTGAACAGTTGATGTTGAGATGTGTCTGTTACTTGAACTCTGTGAAGCATTTATTTGTGCTGCAATTTCTGAGGCTGGTAAACTCTAATGAACTTATCCTCTGCAGCAGAGGTAACTCTGGGTCTTCCTTTCCTGTGGCGGTCCTCATGAGAGACAGGTAACTCTAATGAACTTATCCTCTGCAGCAGAGGTAACTCTGGGTCTTTCATTCTTGTGGCGGTCCTCATGAGAGACAGGTAACTCTAAAGAACTTATCCTCTGCAGCAGAGGTAACTCTGGGTCTTCCTTCCCTGTGGCGGTCCTCATGAGAGACAGTTTCATCATAGCGCTTGATGGTTTTTGCGACTGCACTTGAAGAAACTTTCAAAGTTCTTGACATTTTCCATATTAAATTACCTTCATGTCTTAAAGTAATGATGGACTTTCGTTTCTCTTTGCTTATTTGAGCTGTTCTTGCCATAATATGGACTTGGTCTTTTACCAAATAGGGCTGTCTTCTCAAAACCACACCTGCCTTGTCACAATACAACTGATTGGCTCAAACGCATTAAGAAGGAAAGAAATTCCACAAATGAACTTTTAACAAGACACACCTATGAATTGAAATGCATTCCAGGTGACTACCTCATGAAGCTGGTTGGGAGAATGTCAAGAGTGTGCAAAGCTGTCATCAAGGCAAAGGGTGGCTACTTTGAAGAATCTCAAATATAAAATATGTTTATTTTTTTGGTTACTACATGATTCCATATGTGTTAGTTTTGATGTAAAAATAAAGAAAAACCCTTGAATGAGTCGATGTGTCCAACCTGTTGACTGGTTCTGTATATCAATAACATGTCCTAACCCCCCCCCCCCCCCCCCCCCCCTGGAATGAGTAGATGTGTCCAAACTGTTGACTGGTACTGTATATATTTCTATTTGAATGTCTTTATGAGTAGGGGTCAGAAATGTTGTGTATATTTTGTATGTCGTATCAAAACAGAGTTAGTCATTAGAAAGATATGCTGTGATGATGATGATGAAGGTGTGTGTGTGTGGTCATGTCAGAGCCAGCAGAAGGTGCTTGGGGACCCAGATCAGCTGATGACTGTGGCGTTGGAGTGTATCTACAGCTGTGAGAGAGACGATCAGCTGTCCCTCTGCTACGACATCCTGGAGTGTCTCCCTCAGAGAGGCTACGGGTGAGAGACACACACATCCAAACACCGACAGTCGTACACACACACACACACACA